>NW_019247375.1:14921-60736 GCF_002742605.1 Olea europaea var. sylvestris | reverse complement strand
AACCATGAATCGAGAATTGGTTCTAACCTAACATTTTTTAGACCTAACCGTGTTTATTTGTGATTTGGTGAATATTTTTGTTAAGAGTAATATTTTGTATGATGGAACATTTTGTTAACATTGAATAATGCTTATTATTTTGATTTATCGATGTGAATATTAATTTTTGGTGATAGAACTTTGCACTATATCATAATTTATGTTAATAATACAAATTTTTTTTATTATAGAACCAAAATAAATAAGAATCATTCAGTTGGATTCTATAATTATCGATGGAATAATGATTCTATTTTATGAAAATAATCTATTCTTGATTCAATTAGGTTGAAATCCAATTCTCTTTGGAACCAAAATGTTACGCTCCTATCTGAACCACTTCGGAAAGACTGTCACTGCGTCATATGAGGTGTCCAACACCCATCCGAAATGGTTCGGAAGTGACTCCACCACTAATGTTGGCAAGTTGCTAACGCGCTGGCAATTTTACTGAACCAACCGAAGCGTTCTTGCCTCTGACGCCGAGGATCTCTATCAGAGGATTCGCTGTTAATTTCAAAAAGAGATCTGTATCAAGATCTTTTCTGCCCCCAAGGTTTAAATTGATTTGACGTCTCCATTGGCCTAATTGATGTGACGTATCAACTTTATGTCAACTCAACTCGGGAGAAGTTACTACCCGCCCACTCTATAGACGCGGCTGAGTGACGCCTCACACCGTCAGATGTATACACATGTCCCACATCTAACAGTTCTCCTCAACTATAAATATCCAAGGTTTGATAAGAGACAAAAGTAATGAAACTTTTACAACTTAGCTCTCCATAACAAATAAATATATATTCTCCTCCCCACCCTTTTTGCACAACCTTGGCACTGTTCCGATCACCAGAAGCTAATTTGACCGTCGGAGTGTATGCGGCCGCCGCCACCCCCGCTAGTTCCGGCCGTGTGCATCTGACCGTACATTGACTATGCGCAGGGAGGATTACGTGGAACAGCTATCGGTTGGCCACGTGGAGGGTCCAATTCACGAGGTCAACAGATTGGCGCCGTCTGTGAAAATCATTTTCCATCCAAATTTCTACATTCTCCACCGGAAAAACTACTGAAAAACCCTTGACTCACCCTAAAAAGGGGACGTTCTTGAAAAAGAATAAAGTCAAATTACAACTCAGATCCTCATCACCCTTGAAAAAAAGTAGATAAGATGAGTTCCAGCAATGAGGACGCAAATCCCAAAATGGACGCCTCTAAAGAAGAGGTGCTCCAAAACAATGTCACTCACCAAAGACCCCATCACCGACGTCGTCGAGGTGAAAGAACGGTCGTGCCCACTGAAGGAATGGCCCAAATAGCTGCAAGCATAAGAGAGATCGCAGCTCAGAATGTGGTGATGCATGAATTCTTCACGCGAGCCCAAGGTCATCAGGGTGCCCAAATGCCCCAAGAATATTACCCAACTCGAGAAGTTTCTGTGTCTCGTTCCCGAGGCCATATGAGCCAGCACAGAGAGCCCCCCTCGAGAGAGAAGTGGGTACGGAAGTCACATCCTATGTGCAAGGGAGCCAACCAGCAGAACCGCAGCTGGAGGACAACTTCCCACCAGAATATGAAACACAAAGGTCAGTCAATATCTTTGACCGGATAGGGGGGACCCTAGTAATAGGGTCCACTCAGTGGAGAGATCAGTTCGACAAGGGGGAGAGCAAGAATAAGCGCTCCCTTCCACTTAGAAATAGGAAGGAGAAAAAAAACTTAATTGATTGGGGTAGTCGAGGAAGAGCACCTCCACCCCTCCTCCAAAACATGCATGATGATGGGGACTCCGAAGGGTCGTGTCGATCTTACGAGATTGATGATAATCTCCCTTTCTCAAGGGAATCCGAAGGTCCCCAATGCCTGCAAACTTCGTACCACCTAAAATCCCCAAGTATGAAGGAAAAGGAGACTCGAAGAAGCACCTTTCAAAGTACATGACACAGATGAGTCTCAGGAGAGCCTTACCTGCTTTGAAATGCAGAGCCTTTCACCTAACCCTGGTCGGAGCCGCTGAAGTGTAGTAAAGCAGGCTGCCTCCTCTGAGCATTAAGAGTTGGCCAGAGCTAAAAAATGCATTCTTGAACCAGTACCTCTCACGTAGAAAATGAGAGGCCCCAGTACAATGCCTATAAGATATAAGACAAGCCCCTGGAGAAACACTGAAAAGCTACCTCGCCAGGTTTACATACGAGATCACCTACTGCGAATAGGTCACCGACAGAGAAGCCCTTTCAGCCTTGAAAGGCGGCCTCAACATGAACACTTTGTTCTGGAAGGATATGCACAGTAAGAATCCTACCATTTATGACGAACTGGTGGAAATGATGAGAGTTGAAATCGTTAGTGAAAAGATGATTGATCACCAAAATCGTGCCGCACGGAGACAGGTAGGTCGAGGACCCGCAGCATACCTGGTCACCCAGTAATGGACCCAGGCAGGGCATATAATAGCTCCCACATCCGAGCAGGCACTAGCTTCTGCCACGCTAAATGCAGTGCCCGTATAGGCATATGAGAATGCCCCTGCTGAGGCGGGACCATCTAGGGGTACTGATAGTAGTCGAAAGAAGAAGAAGCGGTCCAGCAGGCCCTTAGAAAGGGCAAGGTTCTGCAACTTCCACCAACTCTATAGACATGACACCAGCGAATGCAGAGACGTTCCGCGACGCTCAGATCGAAATAACCCACATCTCTCCAGGAAGAACGAACATCCCCGCAGATACGCCTCGCCGAACAGGGGTGAAAAGAGACATAGAGATCAATCACCCCTGTGAAGAGGATTGAGGGACAGAGGAGAGTCTGGACAAAGAGATAAGGCCCCATTTTCTGGAGGCCACATCATCAGGGAAATTGACACGATCATCGAGGGGCCTCACATCGGCGACAACACTAGGAATGCCCAAAGGAACTATACAAGGGAAGCAAAGGATCCACCGATGCTTACATACATCGTCAACCAGTCCCAAGAAGCCAACAGGATGGCCCCGATTACCTTTTTCCAAGAAGATACACTAGGAGTTCACCACACCCATTGTGACGCTTTGGTAGTAAGAACCGTAGTAGCAAAAAAGGGACTCAAACATATGCTTGTCGAAAATGGCAGTTCGGTGAACATACCGTTTGGCTCTACATTCGACAAAATGCAAATTGAACATAGGCTAATCCCCATAACTGATTCACTATTTGGATTTATTGGAGACAGCATCATCTCACGAGGACAAATTACTCTGCCTGTCGAGATGGGTTCAGCTCCCCTAGTGGCCCAACGTTTCACGGAGTTTTTGGTAGTAGACCACAGGTTAGCCTAACACGGAGTATTGGGCAGACCCGCCTTGAAAGATCTTTGGGCTGTCACCTCCATACATTACTTATGTATGAAATTCCTAACTGAGTATGGAATTTCTACGGTTCGAGGCAACCAGATGGGCTCCCGAGCATGTTATCTAAACTCTCTGCCAAAATTAGAGCTCCGCATTATTAATGTAATCATAACGGAGGTTGCGAACCAATCCGACCTGGATATGGAAATGTTCGACCCCCCTGAAATAGGGCATACCTCCGAACAGGAGAAAGACGTCAACATGGAAGAGATCCCTGAAGAAGGGCACTCTCTTGATGAATTAGACCCCCGAATAACTGGCTCAGAACCGAACGCAACCCCAATGGAAGAGCTTGAAACTTTCTCCGTCAACCCAGATGACCCCGGTCAGGTCCTACGGATAGGAAAGGCATTGTCCCTGAAGCGAAAGAACAAATGATAAGCTTCCTGAAAAGGAACATAGATATCTTCGTTTGAAAGCATGAAGACATGGTAGGGATAGACCCAAGGATCAGTTGCCATCGCCTAAATATCAACGCCTCATGTGCCCCGCATCGGCAGAAAAGACGAGCCCTCAACCCGGAGAGGTACAAGGCACTCAAAGACGAAGTCAACAAGCTTAGCCGCAGCGGCTTCATCAGAGAAGCCATTTATCCGAAGTGAATATCCAACCTGGTCCTTGTGACAAAGCCTAGCAGGAAATGGAGGGTGTGTGTAGACTTCACAAACTTAAACAAAGCATGCCCTAAGGATAGCTTTCCAATGTCGAGGATAGACCAACTTGTGGATTCCACTGCCGGACATGAACTCTTGAGCTTCATGGATGCATACTTAGGATACAACCAGATACCGGCCACATCATTCATCACAGACAGAGGACTGTACTACTACAAAGTCATGCCCTTCGAATTGAAAAATGCTGGAGCTACATATCAGAGGCTGGTCAACATGATATTTGCTGAACTCATTGGCAAAACCATGGAAGTCTACGTGGACGACATGCTAGTCAAAAGCCTCCAGGCAAATGAACACGTAAGTCACCTCGACTAGACCTATCAGATTCTTAGGAAATACAAAATGAAACTGAACCCCCTCAAATGCACCTTCGGCGTGGATTCGGGTCAGTTTTTGGGGTATATTGTGAACCAAAGCGGAATCGAAGCAAATTCGATAAAGATTAGGGCCTTACTGGAAATGAGGTCACATCAGAAGCTGAAAGAGGTCCAGAGCCTCAATGGTCGGATAGCTGCACTCAGTCGCTTCATCTCCAGAGCCACTGATAAGAGCCTACCCTTCTTTAAAGTGTTGAAGTAAGGGAAGAAGTTTCAATAGACCGATGAGTGCGAGGAAGCCTTCCAAGCGCTGAAAAAGCACTTAGGAGAGGCGCCTCTGTTATCCAAACCTAAACCACAGGAATCGCTACTGCTGTACTTGGCGATTTCGGGCGAGACAGTCAGCGCAGTCATAGTTAGAAAAGAAGACGACCATCAATTGCCGGTATACTATGTCAGCAAAGCATTACTCCCGGCAGAAACTCGCTACCCGAACATGGAAAAATTGGCACTCGCCATCATCACGGCGTCAAGGAAACTGAGGCCATACTTCCAGGCCCACTCAATCGAAGTTCTCACCAACTTCCCATTAAAGCAGGTATTGCAGAAAAACGGAAGCTTTGGGCCGCCTGCTAAAATGGACAGCTGAGCTCAGTGAGTTCGACCTACTGTTCCAACCCAGACATACCATCAAGGGACAAGCCCTTGCAGATTTTGTGGCTGAATTTACCATAGCACCAGAAATGGAACCAGCCGAGCCCCCAACATGGAACTTGTTCATGGATGGATCCTTAGGAAAAACTGGCTCCGGAGCTGGGATCGTCTTGGAAAACCTGAAAGGCCACAAGCTAAATTATGCAGTAAGGTTTGGCTTTAAAGCTTCGAACAATGCTGTCGAATATGAGGCCCTTCTAGTAGGCTTTAGACTCATAAAAGAAATGCAGGTCAGAAGGCTCCTGCAAGCAGCGACTCTCAACTTGTGATGAGTCAGGTCGACGGGAACTTTGCCGCCAAAGACAGTAGCATGGCTACAGATTTAAAATTGGTCCTAACCTAATCCCACATTTTAAGAGGTTCGAATTGATCCAAGTACCACCCCTCGAGAACACTTATGTAGACGTCCTGTTAAAATTGGCTAGCAGCAGAGACTCAAAGCTGCTAAAGATTGTCTCCATTGAACGCTTATCGAATCCCACCATCTCCGGAGGTAAATAGTTGTTATGGATAGAAAGTACCATAGTATGGACGCAACCTATCATGGCCTATCTTAAGGATCAATCACTATCAGCTTCAAGAAGCGAGGCGAGGAAGTTAAGAAGAAGAGCCGCGCACTTCGTCCTACAGGAGGATGTCCTCTACAAAAGAGGCTTTGCCTCACCACTTTTCCGATGTGTAGGAGGGAAAGAAGCCACGTATATACTCAGGGAGATCCACGAAAGGGATCTGCGAAAATCACTCCGAGGGAATGGCTCTGGCACACAAAGTGCTCCGACAAGGCTACTTCTGGCCAACCTTGAAAATGGATGCCTGCCGATTCGTCCAGAAATGTGACAAGTGTCAACGCTTCTCAAATATTCAAAGACAGCCTTTTTAGAGCCTCTCCGTAGTCACCAGCCCATGCCCATTCGCCAAATAGGGCATCGACTTCATTGGTCCGCTCCCAAAAGGAAGAAGAAGTGCGACTTTTGCCATTGTCGTCATTAACTACTTCACCAAGTGGGTCGAGTCTGAACCTCTTGGCAAAGTCACCTAGGCGAATACTACAAAATTCGTCTGGTAGAACATCATTTGCAGGTTCGGTATTCTCTACTCCTTAGTGTCCGACAACAGGAGACAGTTCGACAACAAGAAGATGCGAGACTTGTGCAACGAACTAGGGATAAAAAAGGATTTCTCGACGCCTCATCACCCCCAAGCAAATGGGCAAGTTGAGGCAGTGAACAAGACCATCAAGCATACCCTGAAAAGGAAGCTTGATGCCTCGAAGGGGGCGTGGGTCGATGAGCTTCCCTACGTCCTCTGGGCCATCTGCACAACTAGCCGAACCGCTATAGGGGAGACACCCTTCTCGATGACCTACAGAGACGAAGCCATGAGCCCTGTTGAGGTAGGGGTCCCATTGCATCATCGGATACATTTCAATGAGATCGATAACGACGAAACTCAAATGAGCGAACTCCACTTCCTTGAAGAAAGGAGGGATACCTCCCAAGCGAAACTGGCCAAGTATCAAAGAAAGATGACCCGCTATTACAACTCCAAAGTCAGAAATCGAACTCTTCGATTGGGGGACCTCGTCCTTAGAAGGGTCTTTCAATCGTCAAAGCCAACTGGGGTCGGAGTGTTTGGACCAAATTGGAAGGGTCCTTATCGCATCTGAAAGGAGTCCCGACCTGGTACTTTTGAAATTGAAGATATGACAGGGAGAGTATTGCTTCATCAATGGAACATCAAACACTTGAGAAAGTACTATCAATGATGAGTGTATGTTCTGTTCCGATCCGATCTCGATGCTGTCTAATATATGTTTGTCACAATCCAATCTCATTTGTAACTTCTCTATCTTACTAAGTGATGTAATTGTCTTAGTGATGGATGATGTAACTTCTAAGTAATCATACTTCAGTTCTTTATGTGTAATCAGTTAATGAGTTGTTACCTCGGTTATTTAATATGTTATTGCTCTGATCTCCTTTTATCGACTGGTTATCGGTAAGTGGTGCTTATTGTTTGTTTAAGTGCTTGTCATTCATATACTCAAGTATAAACAGTTCAACACAATGAAAAGGCAGAAGCAACAATACTTATACAAAAATTTTCATTTCATTCATTTGAAATTGAATTACAAAAGAGGCCGAAGCCATTGCAGGAATAACCCTATTCTACTGGGGCATCATCCGCGCCAGCCTCCACCTCGTCCCTCTCCGGGATCTCTTGAGCCTCCTCGGCAAACCTGTCAGGCCGGCCTCTAATAGGCCCACCGAACTCTGCCTCTAAAGAAAATATATCCAAAATAGGGTGGACCTCTTTTAGTCAACCCAACAATCCTTGGGCACTCCAAGAGGCCTAGTAATTGGCAAAGTCGCGTACAGGGGGTGCTCCACAAAATGGTCGATAAAGTTCTGCACCGCCACCTCCCATGCCGACTTCATCTTTCTCTTCAAGGAGGCAATCTCCTCAACCTGGGCCTCCGCCCTCTGCCTCTGCTCAGCTTTTTCTTTATTTGAGACCTCCAAAGCCTTTGTGGCGAGCCAGTGGTGCTTATTGGCATAATCCACCCTTCTGGTAATTACAGCCACCTGGCACTCCACTTCATAGAGCTCCTTTTTCAACTGCTCAATCTCTCCCTTAGCAGTCGGCAGCTGGGCCTCGACTTCTTTTCTTGCTTTCTCCTCCTCCGAGGCCTGGGCCTCGGCCTCCTGCACGACATCGCCATAATACATCGCCTCCTTAATGTGCTTGGCGAGGTCTTTCCTCTTCGAATTGAGGTCTTTCACCAAGCCCTCAAGTTGGATGCTTGTGCTTAGGACTTGGGCCACACAGGCACTGTTGGCAGCAATGAGGTCTTCGGCGATGCAGGAGGTAGTGTGGTCTCTCCATTCCTCCGTCCAATACTTGTTGTGGACCACCACCACTACTGCCATCTCCGGAGAAAGAGCCTCCATCACCTCTTTCACCGGCTCCTCTAAATTTGTGCCCAAGAAGTCCTCCTCCTTCGAAGGACGGGCTCTCTTCCTCTTCGCCTGCTCCGGCACTTGGGTGATTGGAACAGCAGCAATTGGAGCTGTAGCTGGGGCAGGAGAAGCTTCGGAGGGTGCAGACGTCTTCTCCGAGATGGCCACCCAGTAGGTATGGTGGTCTGCTTCAGGACCGGGGACGGCCTCGCCACTGTTGGGTGCTTCGAAGGGCCAACAGACTTCTTGCCCTTCTGCAGCAAGTTGGCCTCCGAATCCTCCGCCACCTCCTCCTCTGTCGGAGGCTGGAGCCTCTTGCTGGCATCCACCAGATCCTCCATCTGCTTCTTGTATGCAGAGGAGAAGGTCTTCAAGGCTATCGCCTCGGCCATCATCTTCTGGATGGTCTTGAAGTCAGGCCTCAGAGGCATCTTCCTGTTAAAGTTATCTACAAAGAAAAAGGCAAATTATTACAAGTGTAAAGGGTCCAGAAAATTATTAGAGTATTCACTTCGGGGATTTTACCTTGAGAAGCCATTAGATCGTGCGTCACAAAGTGAATGTTCTTCCTAATCAGCTGGTGGTATGACCTCTTCTTTGGAGGCAACTGTCAGCTGATAGATGATGCAGATGATATCAAAGTCGTCGATGGATATCTCACACCGAGGAAGAGTACCTTCAAAAGCAAACAAATATCAGTTAGGATCTAAACCGAAGAAGAATAAACATAAATACAAAGTAGTCAGTACTCACTAAGTGTAGAATAATTCGTGGAGACCATAAGAGACGCCAGGGGGTCCCCCTCGATCGTGTTCCATCTCCCGGCAGCCTAGCACCACGAGTTCTTCGACTCCTTAATGGAGCTTGGCAGATCGAGCACGAATGGAGTATGGGAACCCCATGAGGTCAGGTAATATCAGCCCCTGGTCTTATCCCTCCAGCCATTACCTTGGGAATGTAGAGGGTCTGGAAGACAGAAAAAGGGCATCTCTACCTCAAGCGATGCCGCCTTCTACAACATCCAGGAGCCCACCATTTGGCTCCGGGAGTTCGGATTCAACTAGGTCGGAGCTAAACCATAAGACCTAAGCACTAGGCGGAAGAAATGATGGATCGGGAGCCTAAGGCCAGCCCTAAGAATTGCTTCACTAATTGCCACGCACCCTGACCTGGGGTAGCAAGCCCTCTCATCGGGTTCGGGTAGGATCAAATCTACATTGTCTGGAATCCTATACTCCGTCCTAAGTCTATCGAGGTCGGTACTTTTCAACTTAGAAGGGTAATCTGATGCCCCCAATGCACAGACGTGTCTACTGGGCTATTAGGCCTCCTTCAGATATTCTCCCTCCATTATCGCTTCGAAGATTTTGGAGGAGGTCGCCAAAATGAGCTTGTCCATTCGTACTAATTCTAGCCCCCTCCCCGAGCTACCTCTACCCTCAGAAGCCATTTTTTCAGAAATGAAAGATGTCAAATACTTACTAAAACTCACGAAATGGGGGTTCCACAACCGAAAATGATCAGGAAACACTGTAGAGTCGTCGAAAACTGGAGTTGTAACTGGAAAATGCTTGAAAAACGCCGAAAAATGCTTGAAGAGCATCGAAAAATGCAAGGAATTTGAGAGCAAATAGAGTTTTTGATTTCGCAAAAGTGAAAAACTCCCCAAATGCTCAAGTCCGCCTTTTATATGGGCGTCCCAGCTGATCTCCACCGTTGAATTCAAATGCAATCGATCTAGGCCGTCTGTCGCATCATCAATCTAGGTCGTTGAAATGAAATGCCAGATTAGATCTATACCCAAGACCTAGCCGTGACCCTCAAGCTCACATACGCTCACATGAAACGCGTTTGCCAGTATCACCATCAGCTGTCTACAATAAGTAGCCGCAACAGCCTTTTCTAGGAATGGGCATCGCACACAACTGTCGCCTTGAAAATATGCGACGGCTTTCAAATCATTTAACATCAGAAATGTTCGCCTCAGATCGAGCAGATGAGCTCCACACGGCTTTACAAAGTTTAGACGCACCTGACGCGGAGTCCCCTGTGGGTCATCGCCTCAGTAGCTACATCCCCTCTTAAACTTTACAAAACTTTAGCTATCTCCCAACGTATCATCCCTGTGGGTCAACTCATCGGTAGCAGATGAGCTCCACACAACTTAGACGCATCTGACGTGGAGTCCTCTGTGGGAAAACTCATCGGTAGCAGATGAGCTCCGCACATCTTTACAAAACTTAGACGCACCTGACGTGGAGTCTCCTGTGGATCATCGCCTCGGTAGCTGCATCCCCCCTTAAGCTTTACAAAGCTTTAGCCATCTCCCAACACGTTGTCTCCTGTGGGTCAACGCATCGGCAGAAGATGAGCTCCACACAGCTTTACAAAATTTAGACGCACCTGACGCTAATCCCCTGTGGGTCATCGCGTCGGTAGTTGTATCCCCTCTTAAGCTTTACAAAGCTCTAGCCATTTTCCAACGCATCATCCTATATGGGTCAGTGCACCAATGGCAGATGAGCCCCTCACTCAGCTTCACAAAGTTTCGACGCACCTGACGCGAGGTCCCTGTGGGTCATCGCCTCGGTAACTGCTTCCCCTCTTAAGCTTTACCAAGCTTTAGCCGTCTCCCAACGCACCGTTTTATAGGCCAGCACATCGATTTATGGATAAGCTCCTTCCTTTGCAGTAATGAAGCTTTATTAGCGCATATGTCGAAGATATGTCTCGATCTTCATCTCTTCAATGAACACAGAAAACCATCCCACAAGCTCACAAATCGCGGTTCCTGTCCCGAGGCAGGCATACCCGATCAGGAAAACAAGTCCACTCATGATATAAATATTCATGCCTAAACTTGAGGGGACCACTGTTATGCCCCTATCTGAACCACTTCGGAAAGACTGCCACTGTGTCATACGAGGTGTCCAACACCTATCCGAAGTGGTTCCGAAGTGACTCCACTATTAATGTTGGCGAGCTGCTAACGCGCTGACAATTCTACTGAACCAACCGAAGCGTCGTCGAGAATCTCTGTCAGAGGATCCCCTGCCAATTTCAGAAAGAGATCAGTGTCAAGATTTATTCTGCCCCCAAAGTTTAAATTGATTTAACGTCTCCATGGGCTAATTGATGTGATGTATCAACTTTATATCAACTCAACTCGGGAGAAGTTATTACCCGTCCACTCTATAAACGCGGTCGATTGACGCCTATGAGAAAACGGCTCATACCGTCAGATGTATACATGTGTCTCACATCTAACGGTTCTCCTCAACTATAAATACCCAATGTTTGATAAGAGGAAAAGGTAATGAAACTCTTACAATTTAACTCTTCATAACAAGTAAATATATATTCTCCTCCTCACCCTTTTTGCACAACCTTGGCACTGTTCCGATCACTAGAAGCTAATTTGATCGTCGGAGTGTATGCGGCCGTCGGCACTCCTGCTGGTTCCGACCGTGTGCATCTGACTTAACGTTAACTGTGTGCAAGGAGGATTATACGGAGCAACTATCGATTGGTCACGTGGAGGGTCCAATTCGCGAAATCAGCACAAACTATTTGAACTCATGTTTATCACCTGTTTGAGTTCCATTTTTGGCTAAAAATATATTTTGAAATAGTATATTGTTGGAGAATATGTGATAAAAAAAAAAAAAAAGAGAGAGAGAAAATTTTAACTGAAAATTTGAAATTGAAAATGAATTTTGAAAACATGCGATCAACGGGAGGCTTGGGTTTCATTCCAATTAATTATCTGCTTCCATCCCGCCGCTCGCGCTGCCTCGCGTCCCAAAAGACCAAAAAATAGGAAAAGTTATTTAAAACACGAATGAAAAGCAAAAATGAAAGGGGCAGCAGAGCAGCTTCAATAATCAATTCTCAGACCAACTCTTTTCAGATAAGAACCTTTCTCTTCCATTCCACCCCAGTCGTAGAACGAAGAAGACGAGCAAATAGGGAATATGTAAGCCACCCGCCCATTTCTTTATACGTGTATGCATGTGCATAGTGCGTATTTGTTATTAGATGGATTTAATTGCTTCTGAAAATGGGCTATACATGGTTATTAAATTTGTAAAGATTTGAGCTTTTGATGAAAAGGAGACCCACCTATGATTTTGCTATGTTTTCTTGAACATGAATTTTTGTATTAAATGGATTTTATGTAATGTGAAATGGGCTGTAGATGGTTATTATTAGCATAAATTTTGAAAGACTTGAGCTTTATATTGAAACAATTATGTTATTTGCAATGTCTCTTGAAACTGAATCCCTGTATATTAAATGGATTTTATGGTATAGGAAAATGGACTGTCAGTGTTGATTACATTGGCATTTGGCTTAAATTTTTAAAGATTTGAGCATTTGATGAGCACGAGTCCAATGTATGTTAGTTGCAATTTTTTTGGGTATAATATGGATTTTATGGTATACAAAAATGAGCTGTTGATGGTTATTATGAATACATTTGTGAAGATTTGAGCTTTTTGAAGGAAACCTGCCCCACCTGTATTAATTGCAATGTTTTCTTGGAGCTGAATGAAATCCGTTATTTTGTTTTTTGGTTCAATTACTATATTGTGGTCTGAGGATTCACTGTGCGATGAACCACTATATCTTCATGTTCTTTTTCTATGAAATTGAATTGGGTTTTTTCCCAAGTTGTATTGAAAATGCATATTTCCTTCCAAGCAAAGTGGATTTGTTGCAAAGTTGAATGAAGTCTGTTTCTTTGATGTGCAGATAGGCACTTTTTGGGGTTCATCAAAGGTCAGTCTCTCTCTCTCCCCCCCCCTTTTTTCCTTCTTGAAGTTATTGTTTAACCCCTCAAATAACTATTAATTTAACCTCACGCAGTTGCCTTATTAACCTTGAAAAAGCAGCAGAATTATGTTGATAATGTGCATGACTAGGAATTATCTATTATATTTGTATCCAACTATCCCCATAGAGGAAATTATTTGAACTCCCTGTTGAAGTTTTGGAGTTTTCCGTGTTTGTTGAGGATAGAGTGTTCTTGATCTGAAGTAATTTTTCCGAAGATGATTATCCTTAGATGTCAATAGAAGTCTAAAGAGAATAAGAATTGTTTACCTCATTGTGACTATAGTGAGATATAGTAAAGTTGGGGAAAAAGGATCATGGAGAACACAGAAGGGAAGAGAACTAGAAATTGTAGTAAGATGTAAATGAAGATCATATTGGCTATTTTGGAACTTGTGTTTCTTAGTTCTTGTTGTTTCCTTTCAGTAAAATAAAACGCTATATCATACAAATAAATTAAATTAGCCAATCAGGAACATAAATGTGTGCATGTTTGACAATGGCTTATTTCTTATTGATGAACAATAAACCTTATATTGCATGTAGAAATTTAACGGGTATTCCAAATGGCCGAGGAAACAGATGCTGCATGATGTCAGTAATTTTGCGGAGCACCTATTTTGGGTACGTTTGTCTGATCAAAATTTTGTATTTTGTTCTCATCATTTAATTTCTTTGCTATGTAGAGATCGGGGGTGGAGAATATTGTTTGGAAGTTAGATTTGTTACGTAATACTTGAAATTCTTTCTCGTCCCTCCTCTACTTTACTTCCCTCTTCAATATCATGTTCACCCCTCCATTAGGGCTCTTAAGAGGAAAAATCATGAGACTGCTGCCTGTCATTCTTTGGTGGAAAGGATGGGGTGGGGGATGTATTGTTGATTCCATTTTTCCCCAATATTCGGCTTCCTCAACTCAACTAACAGATTGTTAATTGGTTTCCTTAAAAAAAATTTGTTAGTCCATATGATCATGGTTATTGTCCTTGAGCTACTTCAAGTCATTCTGACTTTGGGGTCTAATTCCTGATAACCTTCATTTAACTATTGTAGAGGTGGCAGTCCAGCGCTGATGATTACTACTGGCTACTGCCATCAATCTTCAAGCCAAGACAGTTCATGGTTCAGACCATATTTTGGGGATGACGGATACAAAAGGGGCAAGTCAGGAAATAGAAGATCTGGGACATGGAAAAGTAAGTTGGCTTATATAATTAAACACCAAACACGTGTTAGTTAATTCTCATTTTCTCTTTTATATGTTTGAGATATCCATAAAAGGTATATTTGTAAAGCTTCTTTTGATATTTTCAAATATGTTGAATGATGACACAGAACATGCAGTTAAAAACTAGGGAAATATTATATGTGACAAGATTTGAAGCAAATTATATTGAGTTTATGCTTTTAATCCTTTTTGTTTCTCCTCTTCTGGCATTTTTTGGAGACAGTAGTTTATGCAATTGACCAAGCTGATATATTACACTCATCTGATAACTAGATTACTGGTGCATATAGTTCTCTTTACTCGGACAATCTCTTTAGTCCTTGTGATCTGTTTTCTGCATCTGATGTAGTTAACAAATTTAATCTTTTTTCAACAGATTTTAATTTCTGTGAAGATCGGAATATGAGACTATTTGTCGTTCTGCATTCTGTGGAAGTCCGTACTTTGGTTGGTCCTTCATAACTGACGATGACCCAAGATATTGGAACTGTTGGAATGAGGAATCGAAAATATCCAGAAATTAAAAAAAAAAAATTAATTCAATAAAAAAGATCGTCTAGGTGTTCACATGTACATTATATTAAAAATGAAGAATTCGATTTTTTTTTACCTATATTCGATGATCAATTCTTGAATTAATTTTGAATCACGAACTTCCAGCTTTTTATTTTCAATAACTTGATGCTTCAAACCTCCAAATCTTTTATGGTATTATCCAAAATCAAGATCACACTGGTGGGTAGGCACCTTCTTTTAATTAAATTAAAAAACTAATTCTTAAACTGGACAATTGAAAAAATCAAGAAAAATAATTTTTCTCTCTTGTTTCTGTGTCCAAAATTTGAACACCATGTAATTATATATTATGAATGTTGTATAATTTCATAAGATGTTAGAAATAGAAAAGTTTCAATCCTTATGCAATAATAATTCCACATTCAAATAAGAGTTCTAATTAAAATCTAAGTAAGAGTTTTAATTATAATCCAAATCCAATTAGTTTACACTTAATTATATGTGTGGTCCTAGAACTTTAATTACAATTATAATTAAATTTACAACTTTCATAGTAATTACAACTAAGTATAAAATTTTATTGTAATTACAATTAAGTCAAACTATTATAATTACCATAATTATGTTTCAATACTTTATGGAGCTACCATAGAGACCTAATCGGACATATATTATCCAAGTTTCAATAATTAGATCTTGTCTAGTCGACCCTAGACTATGAATTCATGTTCTCTACTCCACTCATTCTCAAGTTTCCAACTCATCGAGATATATGACCAATCAAATTAATCTCACTCGTTGATGAATCAAAGAACTATTAAAATCATGAAAAAATATACATAATCCTGTCAAGGGATTTACATGAAATACACAGCGGTCTAGTGAAATTTAATTCTCCGCACGGTCATGCTATAGAATTAAATTCGACACATGGTTCGTTCAATACACTCCAAGCTTACTAGTGTCATCTTTAATTATTTCTGTGATAAGAACAAATAACAAACCTGAATAGTGAATCGGTCAATACTACAACCTTCTAATACAAGGTGCCAACCCTTATACATTTGTTGTGAACAAATTACTTATGATCAAAATATAAGTTATGTCACACTGTACTTCTCAACCCAAATAACCATATTATATTTTTCAAGTGATTATAGACACTTTAATTTGCATGCTTAATAATAAAAATGCAATAAGTAAGTAAAACCACAACTTATAATTATTTTATCATAGCAAAATATACTATATGGGCACACAACCCAACAGGAACAAATCATCAGGTTACTCTTAACAAATATAGAACTTCAAACAGTCGGAGATATCAACATGAGGAGGATTGGAGGAATATGATTCATAATATGACGAGGACTTTGATTCAAATTCGGAGTTTGAGAAGTCAGAGGTTGATATGATGTCTCAGAGGTTATCCTCGAGATTGAGTACCTCAGGCCCTTTAAATCTCGAAGATGTCAAAAATGCGTAAGATCTCCAGAGTTTCCTTTATTTTAAATTTCTGTTCACTTGGGGTTTGAGAGAATAGAGTTCTCTTTAATTTATTAGGCTGACAAATGATAAATTTTCATTTCCAGATATCGGGCATGTGCATTAAAATGGCATCCAGATCGCCACCAGGGTTCTTCCAATTTATTTCCTTTAGTTTCCCTTTTCTCAGCACCGAGGACCTGTTGTCTTAGGCTTCTTTTGTTGAGAATGCCTTTTTCTATTTATAATTTGTTGTGACTAGAAAGTTTGGTAGTAATAGCATTGTACTTGAAAAAAAAAGGTTTTCTTGTCATTTGATCGAGATTAGTAACTTTCTTGCTCTACAGTTTCAGCAACAAGCTTCTTTCTCTAAAGTTATTTTAGTAGGGTCGAGCTTATAAGTTGTACATTCGCGAACATGATATTTTTCACATGCAACCTCTATTTGTTGCAATAACAAGATGCTGCCTTGGACAGGTTGTTGCTGAAGAGAAATTTAAGGTTTGCAGTGCAGCAAATCAATCTTTATGCGGCTAGTTAGCTCTAAATTAGAACACACTGATGATCAACTGTATCTGGTGAATATCTTTTAGTACAAGACTTGTTAGATTACATGTACACCATTTGAAGTAGCTCTGTGTACTATTACTAGTTTTATTTGTTTTCAAGATCAATAGCTATGGTAGTTTGTAGTTGTGCAGTCTTTTTTGCAAAGCGCCTAGTGGTGTCAACGAGCCGAGTCGAGCTGACACGCTAGTTGAAACTCGAGACTTAGGCTCGGCTTGGGTAAAATAGTTCGAGCTTTTTTGCGAGTCTGAGCCAAGCTTTTGCTCAACCAAGAAATCAAGGTTAGGCTCGAGTTTTCTGCTCAGGCCTTATCGAGCCGCGTTGGGTAGACTCCGTTTTTTTTAATTTTTTTAAATAACGACAGCACCATGCTGCCTTTTTTAAGGCAGTAGCCGCTTTATTTGAAATAAGGCAGCATGTTGCTGCTTTTAAATTGCATTTTTTCTTTTAATATAGGCTTGTGAGCCTAAGTCGACAAGCCACACAAGCTTGCTTGGGCTCGGCCTGAGTCTCGGTTCAAAGCCTCGTGTCAGGTTGGTTCAGGCTTTTTTCGAATCGAGCCGACGATCTCGATTGTCATTCCTAAAAGCACCTCTAAGCTAGAGAACAGAGCAGACTTGCAATAGATTAGATGGGCTGGCAAAATGATACATAGAGTCTACTCTAAATAATAAATATTACCATTTGTCTTTCTTTTAATGTGACAGTTTCTTTTTAAGCAAATGTTGTGCAAATTGATCTATCGTTTATTTTTTCCTATAGTGTTGTAAAATGACGAATTTATCCATCTCTTTAATTAAATAATATATATAAATATATATTTGTGGTCATGGTCTCAAAATTTTTGAAAAGTGCAAGTGAATTCAATTAAAAAAATTTAAAACGCAGTAACCCAACAAAAATCATCTTATTTCCAACTTTGTTAATAACCTTTGCTCCCATTGGGTAAGCATGAAAAGGCTAATTTGCCAATCATATTTCCAAAAAACAATAAATACAGAATTGTGATAATTTACATTTTACCTAATTTCAAAGCATTCAAATGAAATATTTTGATAGAAATCACGATCAGCTATGAAATGTCCTAATTAATCAAAGTTTTAGATCAAAATTTGACCAAAAAACGTTAGGGGCATAAGTGATATAATAAAAAAAGGTTGATTACCATTTATGCCAAAAATGAAGAATGGGGATTGATTTCTGCACGGCTTCACGTAATTTGCTCAATTTATAAACATATAGGACATGTTTGGGAGCGATTTTTCCTTCCAAAAAATAGATTTTTTTTCTTTTATTTTATTATTTCAGTCGTCCTATTTGATTTCTTTTCTCACATATGGACCTCACTTTTCTCCTAACGGTCAAAAAATCAATTCTCAAAATCACTTCCAAACAGACTCATAAAGACTATGGAATTCAAATTTTTTATCTTAAATACCCTAATATTTATTTTAATAGTTTACGTTTTAAAATTTCTTTTAATTTATCTTTTATTTTTGACTATTTGAAATTAATTTTTGATATTTTAGTCCTTGTTTGATCCTAATTGTTTTTAAAATAAATTGTACTCTCTCTTCTGTTCGGCCATACATTTTTCAATAAAATAATATTTCATGTAAATTCAAAAAATTTCTTATTTTTAAATCACGCATTCTCCATCAATTTATTATTCAAAAATGCATTTTTAGACAAAAACTGGAGCTCAAATGGGTTCTTAAAATGGATTTAGAAATAGGTATATAGAAATTTTGTCAAACTGTTGTGGGTATTTTGAGTTTTTCATAAATATCTTGCTCAAAAGTCAAAATAGCGTCTAAAAATCCCCCATAATCTGACTCAACAACCCCCAGTAATCCCATCTAATCTTCAGTTGGCCCATGTCTTTCAATTCTCAGTCAGTTCTCAGTTGTTTTTCAATTTTCACCTTCAATCATTTCCATTTGAATCCAAGAATCTTTCACATGTTTATATGAAAAGCTAAAATACTTGAAAAAGAAGAAGTAAATTTTCAATCAGTAGTGAATAGTGATAATGCTAAAAGCTATACAGATTCTTGGTTCATCTTCATCCGGGTTCGTTTCCCTTTCCTACAGATTGAACAGGAAGCCTCAAGCAAATTGTGACCTCTATTTCTTATCCAGAAAACCCATAATAGCATCAAATTTATCGCCATTTAGATCAAAAACACATTCTTTTGCTTTTCGGGTTCGCAAAGATCGCATCTTTATTGCTGCACAGATGTCCCACAATCATTCCGAGTCAAACCCAGATGGTGCTTCATCTTCTTCATCACCTTCTTCCTCTACATCCACATTAGTTCAATCAACTGTGAGAACTTTTTCTTCGTAATTTTCTTGGTTAATTATGGTTTTGGTTTCTTGATTTTGCGTTAGTATACTTATCTTTTAGATGGATAATTCTCAATTTGTGGTTTATGGGCCGTGTATTCAAATAGGTAATGTCGTTCCTCGGAACTGTATGATTAGATTCTTTGTTCTTTGTCGTTTCTATGAATTCCTAAGATTGCTACTTTACGAAATTATTTGGTTTCTTGAATATAATGCGTTGAATTCTCATTTTCCTCTTCGAGCTATGTTTACCGCTAGGTCCTGCATCAATCTGCTGCAAGGAAATAGAGTATTTTCTAATTTGTGAATTTTTCTCGCCTCTGGGATTGTTATCTTGGTTTGTTAGAATATTCGAACCAACATAACAACAAAGGGGAGCTGATTAACTGAATCTGTTGTGCATGGTGGAACAAATATGGTTATGTCACATGGCAGAAGTTAGTGGAATTAGAATATTCCCTTTGTATGTAAATGCTTGTATAGATCCCCCGTGTATAAAAGGCAGATGAAGTGTAAAGATCAGTATTTAAAAAAAATAATAATAAAAAATAAATTTCTCAATCAAATTCGTTCAATTTCTGACTTGGTATCAGAGCCAAAATGGCTAGCACCGATTCTAGCGTTCAAGCTCCTTCAACCGAGTTGAATCCTTCATTATCCACGGAAGTTGCTGCGGGTCATTCTTCACCCTTTGGGATGAATCTCACTCAAACTCCATCAGTAAAGTTTGACAAAAACAACTTTCTCTTATTGCAGAACATGGTTATGCCTATAATCAAATGCCACAATCTTGAAGGCTACTTGCTGGGAACAAAACAATGTCCACCTGAGTTCCTTAGTACCCAGACTACTACTGAAGCAGGAGAAGCCGTAAAAGTAACCCAAAATCCATATTACAATAGATGGATGTCAACTGATCAGTTACTCATGGGATGGTTGTATTCATCCATGACCCCTGAAATTGCTATGAGGGTCATGGGATACACTAGCTCAAGCAATTTGTGGAATGCAGTCAAAGAAAGCTATGGAATATTGAATAGATCAAGATTGACATTTTTCACTGGGGAGTTGCAGAGAACTAGAAAATGTTATATGTCTATGGATCAGAACTTAATCAGTGTATTTCAGTTTACATATGATAACAATGCGTTTATTGAGATTTTTCCAGACCATTGTGTTGTGAAGGATCTGAAAACCAGGAAGACCCTGCTGCAAGGGATGCTTAAGGATGGTTTATATCAGTTGAAGGTACCAAACCCAAAGTCAAACCACCAGAATAATTCCAGCTGCTTCACAGTGAATTCTAGTTGTGATGAGTCAATCAAAGGAGTCAAGTTAGAGTCTGAAGTTGATATATGGCATAGAAGGCTATGTCATCCATCAAATCATGTGTTGAGTCAAGTCCTAAAGTCTTGTAATAAATCCACCAAAGTTAATGAAATTATAGCTTTCTGTGAACCATGTCAACTTGGCAAATTCCATGCATTGCCATTTCACATGTCCTCGTCACATTCATTAAATCCTTTGGACCTAATCTATACAGACATATGGGGACTAGCTCCCAAGAATTCTACCTCAAGGTTTAGGTATTATATCATTTTTGTGGATGATCATAGTAGGTTTACATGGATCTACCCTATGAAACACAAATCTGAGGCACTAAGCATCTTTACACAATTCAAAAATTTGGTTAAAAATAAGCTTGATAGAAAGATTAAAACCTTACAATCTGACTGGGAGGTGAGTTCAGGAACTTTTATAGAATTACCTTGGAAGCTAGAATTGAACTTAGAAATTCTTGCCCTTATACTTCTGTGCAAAATGGTAGGACGGAGAGGAAACATAGGCACATCACTGAGACCGGCCTAGCACTCTTGGCTCAAGCTCAAATGCCCTTATATCACTGGTGGGAGTTCTTCAAAACGGCAACATACTTGATCAACAGACTACCCACACCTATATTACAACACAAATCTCCCTTTCAAGTGCTGTATGGAAGAAACTTTAATTACAAAACACTCAAAATTTTTGGCTGTGCTTGTTATCCTTGCCTTAGACCATACCAAAAATACAAACTTGATTTCCATTCACAAAAAATGCACCTTTCTTGGCTATGGTGATTCACACAAAGGATTTAAGTGCCTAAGCTCTAGTGGTAGAATTTATATATCCAGACATGTCATATTCAATGAACTAGATTTTCCCTTCAAGTCAGGATTCTTAAAAAAACTGACTCAACCACAAACCTCAGAATCTGTCATAAGTCTGTTTCCATTTATCATTGAGTCCAGTCATAAAACAATACCTCAAGGTGCAGTTGATATAATTTGTCCTAGTGCATCAACTGCAACAAGCTCCTTTGGTAGAGAACTAGATCCTGGGGTCGGAGTTGAGGTAGGTGAAGAAAACAATAGCACTGAAATAAATCAGAATGAATCAAGTGATCAGGTGGTTGATGATGTTCAACAGAATGAATGTGGAACTGAATACACTGAAAATGAAGCAAATGTTGATTATCAAATTGCAAAACAAACTGCTGGACATCATATGGTCACTAGAAGCAAGGCAGGAATTTTTAAACCAAAGATTTACACAAGCTAAAGAATGGATAAATCAGCAGAAACTAAACCAGTAACTGTTAGTGATGCAATGCTGAATGACAGTTGGAGAAATGCAATGCATGAGGAATATAATGCCTTGATGAAAAACAAAACTTAGACATTAGTACCTCATGAAGTTGGAATGAAGATAATTGGAAGCAAATGGGTGTTCAAGTTGAAGCATGATTCAGAGGGCAAAGTACAAAGGCATAAAGCAAGGTTGGTTGCCAAAGGTTCCTACAAGCACCTGAAGTAGATTTTGGTGCGACCTTTAGCCCTGTTATCAAAGCATCAACATTGAAGATCATCCTAACACTTGCTGTATCAAAGGACTGGAATATTAGGCAGGTAGATGTGAATAATGCCTTTCTGAATGGTAAGCTAAATGAGGTGGTATACATGTATCAACCAGAAGGATTTGTAGATAGAAGAAATCCCAGCTTTGTGTACAAATTGAAGAAGGCATTATATGGATTAAGGCAGGCACCAAGAGCATGGCATGAAAGGTTGAAAAGTACCATGTTGAAATGGAACTTTAAACAGTCCAAGGCAGACAACTCACTATTCTTCTTGGTAAATGGTAAGGATGTAGTGTTTGCACTTGTTTACATGGATGATATAGTGATAATAGGAAGCAACAATCAGCAATTACAACAATTTATTGATAATTTGAACAAAAACTTTACTTTCAAGGATATGGGAAACCTCAGCCAATTCTTGGGTATAGAAATGTTTAGAGACAAAGCAGGACTATATCTGACTCAAACAAAATATGCCACTAACCTACTCAAAAAATTTGGGTATGAAAATCTAAAACCAGGCTTGACACCCATGGTAGCTATCTAAGACTGAGGGCCAGGCTTTGGAAAAGCCAACCTTTTATAGAAGTGCTATCGGTGGCCTCCAATGTTTGGCTTATACAAGACCTGATGTCACTTAATTCGTGAATAAAATGAGCCAATTTCTCCAAAAGCCGACCGATACTCACTGGAAGGTACTCAAAATAATGTTTAGATACCTGAAAGGAACACTAAAACATGGCCTTGCCATTCAAAAGAGTGACAACCTGGACATAACAGCATTTGCAGATTCTGATTGGGCATCATGCCTAGATGATAGAAGATCTACTGCAGGTTATTGTGTATATCTTGGAGATAACTTGGTGTCCTGGTGTTCGAAGAAGCAACATGTCGTTGCAAGGTCAAGCACGGAGGCAAAGTACATAGCATTGGCTCATAGTGCGTCAGAGATTACATGGATTCAATCCTTGATGAATGAGTTAAGAATACCACGGTGGATTATCCCAATAATCTGGTGTGATAATCAAAGTGCAAGTGCGTTGGCTTCAAACCCAGTTTACCATGAACGTACCAAGCATATAGAACTCGATATTTATTTTGTAAGAGACAAGGTTCTTGGAATTGAAAATTAATTATGTGCCATCATCAGATTAGACAGCAGACTTGTTGACGAAACTGCTTGCTCACTCGAGATTCTTGTTCCTTAGAGACAAACTTGGAGTGGTAGAAACACACACTCCACCTTGAGGAGGGGTGTTAGAATATTCGAACCAACATACCATCAAAGGGGAGCTCACTAACTGAATCTATTGTGCATGGTGGAACAAATACGGTTATATCACATGGCAGAAGTTTGTGGAATTAGAATATTCCTTTTGTATGTAAATGCTTGTGTAGATCCCCTGTGTATAAAAGGCAGATGAAGTGTAAAGATCAGTATTAAAAAAAATTCTCAATCAAATTCGTTCAATTTCTGACTTGGTTTGGCTCAAATTAAGTAGCTTTTGATTTCCCCCAAAATTCATAGTAGGATATTCATTGGACTTCAGAAGAAATGAGGGTATTTGACGTCGATTGTCTGAACTTCTCATGGAAAGTTATATATACATTTTAAGTATACTCCCTCTGTACCACAAAGATAGGCCTACTTTCCCTTTTTGTTTGTCCTAAATTATAAATCACTTTATTTGTTGAGAGTATAATTAATGTCTTAATTTTCTAATATACTGCTATTTAATATGCATTATTATCAACAAATATGAACTACCAATATTCAATGTAGGGGTATATTAGGAAAAATGTAAGTAAAATTTATAGTTCCATCATATATTAATTAAGTTTTATTGATCTGTGTAAAAATTATATGGAGAGAGTACTTCCTAATGCTTGCTTGTTATATTGAAAGCAATTGCTCACCAACCTTGTTTCTTAATATAAAAGCATGTTGTATGCTTTTTAATTGGCACGATCTCTTACTCATGATGAATAAATAGTTCTTTGTGGTGGCTGTCGTTGTGTCTTTTAATATTAATTTTACAATTGGTGGTTAGTAATGTAGGTTATTTTAGATTGAGAGTGATACAAATCGAAAATACGTACAGTATCTATTTTACAAGTGTGTTCCTAGTCTTATTTTGTTTTTCACCTTTTCCTCCTGGCTTTGTATACGAACCAATGTGTACAAACAATGTGCAGTGTGCATTGTGTTCTATTTTTCATCATTCTGTTTCCTTTCTCTTTTAATTTGTACTAGTGTCAAACAATCTGCAGGGCAGTATTCGTAAGATCAATTTCTGCCAGTCATGTGGTAGCCGAACAAAGCATGAGATACCTGATGGGGAGGAGAAGATGAGGGCTATTTGCACATCATGTGGGAAAATTACTTATGAGAACCCAAAAATGGTATGATTTTCTAATGATAGTTGAAAATTCATTGGGGAATTACATGCATATTGTTTTGAGCCAACTGCTTTGTCACA
Organism: Olea europaea var. sylvestris; assembly: GCF_002742605.1. Taxonomy (NCBI): domain Eukaryota; kingdom Viridiplantae; phylum Streptophyta; class Magnoliopsida; order Lamiales; family Oleaceae; genus Olea; species Olea europaea. The sequence continues at coordinate 36,290 of NW_019247375.1, read as the reverse complement.
TTGTGTTGCCATATTGCTTTTTAACTTTCATAAAGTTGCTTTGTATTCATCATAGTAGTTCCATGGCCAAAAAAAGCCTGGAGTACAAAAAACAGGTACTAACGTAACAAAGATTGTTGCAGAGAGTTCACAAGAAATAATGAACATGTGCTCTTTTCTTTCTCTTTTAGAAGAACCGTGACCATTTAGTGTTTATGTGTAATGGCTGATTTAGATGGATTTATATGGGTTATAATAAATAAGCATGTGGTCAAGTGGACATGAATGATATTGTATTAGCAAACTGTGGGGGAAAAATGATCAACTAGTATATATTCATAGATCCATATGAATAGCATCAAACATAAGAGAAATATAACATGACTAAAAGTATTATCCTACATTTGTTTCTCGTAGATTTCCAAATTCCTAAAACGTATCCTAGTATCCTACTAGCATGATGGCAATTCCAGGATTAGATTTTAGAAAAATTCAAAGAAAACATAATTTTAATTCATTCACAATGTCTGGAACTTTAAATTGAAAGTCATTTGTGTAAGATAATGCAATTCTTATTCTGATGCAAGAGATTACTGAAAGGGTTTGTATATTATAATTGGAATGGTAATGATTAGGTCAAGAATACTATATTTGTTCAAAACCATATAAAAGAACTGTTTTCATTCAGTTACAGTTTATAATGATGTCATGTACAGTTTATAATGATGTCATGTATTCATATTAGCTTCATAAAGTATTTTTACTTGACATTGATGATGCTAATGGTTACAACGTGAACAGGTTGTGGGCTGCCTCATCGAGCATGAAAACAAGATACTATTGTGCAAGCGGAAGATTCATCCATCATTTGGCCTTTGGTATGCATTTGCTCGATCCAATTTCATCTGGAAATGGATAAAATTTTCATGCTATCAATCCATAGTTAGAAATTTAGTTTCTTCATAATATTGCTAATTCTACGTATTTCTGCATTCAACATTGTTGTTGGTCATTTGTTCTCTACTCGGCTGTTCTGTAGGACACTTCCTGCTGGTTACATGGAGATTGGGGAGTCGGCTGCCGAAGGAGCAATTAGGGAAACTTGGGAGGAGGCAAATGCAGAAGTAGAAGTTTTATCACCATTTGCTCATTTGGACATCCCTCTTATAGGCCAAGTAAGGAGAAATATCATAACACTAATTTTACATGGATTTCCCTGCTCTTGGCAACTTCATGTGCTACATTGTCTTGTATGAAACAGACATACATTATTTTCTTGGCTAAGTTGAAAAGACCCCACTTTTCGCCGGGTCCAGAATCATCGGAATGCCAGCTTTTTGCGCTTAATGATATTCCTTTTGATTCTTTGTCATTTTCATCAATGCTAGTCACATTACAACTGGTAGGATTCTATTTCAAATGCCAAGGCAATTATATCAGTTCATTTACTGAACTTTTGCTTACTTCTGTCATGATGTCTTCTTTGTTTCTGTAGTACATTGAAGATACAAAAGTTGGAAGACCCTTGTTTCACTATGGCATCATTAATAAAAGGTAATATCAATAAACCGATGTACACAATGAATATTATGAATGAACTTCGGTGTGTTTCCTTTGAGTGATAGATGAGCCTGCAGATATGTTAGGCACACTTTTCTCAAGAGAGTCGAAACATGTTTATGAATGTAAGAACTAATGAAAAAGTTCTGCCATTGGATGTTAAAGGAGAAGAAACAAAGATGTGTGAAGTCTCAATTTGATGCCTCTCGAAAACTTAGTTTCAAATTTGACTGTCTTAGAAAAGGTTTTGATAACAATGTTTTAGGAGAAAGTGATTAAACAATACATGCCGTAATTAAGTCTTTCAATGTGGAGAAATGCTTGTGGAAGAACTGTTCGTTCATTCAAAATATTAACATTTTAAATGTAGGGCAGTTAGACTATGTATTTGACACTGCCAGGTTTTGTACACAACTATGTGAACTATATTATTGACCTTTCTTGTTGCTCTGCGATCATATTCTTGATAAGAATTTGTTACAGGATGGTTTCCTGTGGAATTTCCGTGGTTTTAATTAGAGGCTAAGCATTTTATTTGCAATTGCTCAAACAATTGTAGTGTTACCATGGTTTGGCATTTCCTTTTTCTCCAGAAAGTTCATCAAACAAAACATAGGAACATAAAAATCTCAACAACGGTGGAAAAATTTGTCAGCCATACAACATTTTACACCACTTGCAATAGAAAGAAACAATACCACCAGAAAAATAGGTACCAAAAACATTATTATTGACTTAAACACCCTTATACACCTGAACATTAGGAGACATATCCGGTAAAAACACAGCCATTTCAGGGATCTACATCATAAGTTTAAACTAAATCCTTCTCTAACTGAAATCCCATCATCTTTCAAGCACATCAAATGTCACAGTGGTCGAACTGCCAGAGAACGAACTAAAGTGGTGGTGATGGGCTGTTGGTAAGTTTTTTATGTCCAATTGTGGTGGTGGTTGCTGGTTTGGGGGGAGGGGGGAGGGGTACCCCAGAAATTATATTAGTGGTGGTTCTGATGGCCATAAGTGAAGCTACAACAATGTGTTTGTTTTTGCTAGATCTGTCATGTCATAGATGACTGAACTTTACCTGCACTGTTGTTGAGATCATATTGAAGTTTCCGTAATATTTTGTTCAGAATTCGTACATTTTCTTATTCTGACAAGTAAAGAATGTAAATCATATTCTTAATGGCATGTTCGCTACGGTAGATTACAGCTCTATATGTTAAAGATGAAAGAATAAGCTAAAAAATTGACGTGTCACATATTATTGTTCATATTTCCTGGTGGTTTTCAACAGGCCCGGTACAAGCCCTTCTGAGATTCATGCCTATACTCTCGATCATCATCTGAAATCTTGACATTTGAAGGATGATGCTGTCCGGTTCTACAAGGAAATGAAGCAGAATTTAGAGTAAATTTACCAAAGATACAAGATCAAACCGTCTTACTCTTTACCTGTTGTTCAAGTTTGCTGCTCTGGTGCAATCAAATAAAGTTTCACTTCATTTATCTTCGTGCAACTTTTGTGATTAAACTTTGTATAGTAATTTCATTCTTCTGGTAATGAAAGAGAATCTGAGCTCTTTGTGCTTGAAAGTATTACTCACATTTATCATACATCATTACAGTCATATGGCACAATAAAGAGAGTTCCGCAAGCCCACTTGCATTATTTTCTTCCACGTGACTAAAAAATTGTCTTTGGAGTATTAGCCGTCAGTTCTAAGGTTGAGAGAGCAAACGAGCACCAATTACAAAGTGTAAAATGCAAATTCCTGCAAATAGAAGCTTGTAACAGAGTGAGTAGCACTTTTTACTTCGTCAATAACCTTTAAGTCTTTAGCCACGTTTGGTAACAATTTTTCACCCAAAAAAATCAAATATTTTGACCGTTATTTTATTATTTCAGCCGTAATTTTTTTTACTTCTTTACAGACAACTGGAAATCAATTTTCTCTTTAGCGGTCAAAAAATTAATTCTCATAATTACTATTGAACAAGTCCTTAATGTCTGAATACAGCAGACTCAACTTTTAAGTTGGCATTCACAGTTTCAATTTCATTGTATAAGTAGTCGGTATCCTCAATTTCAATATGTAGTGGTAGTGGTAGTGGCAGAGCTAAGTGCGGGCTTATGGGATCCTAGGGCCCGCTGAAATTTGGAAAAAAAAAATCTTTTATACAACTTTTTATATTTTTTTATGTTTAATATTATGATATTTATGTTAAAAAAAATTACAAATTAACTAGGTCCTTCCTAAATTTGATTCCTAACTCTGCCACTATGAAAAGAATGGAAACCAAATTAGAACCAATAGACGGTTTTGCTTATATTTTAAACAGTTTTGATTTTGTTCCAATTCTAGTATTCAAAACCAAGAAGTAAAGATTATAATCCAACCCTTTTTTAATTTATTATGTTTATTTATTAATTTGGTGAATATTTTTACTAGATTAAATTTTGTACGAACTTATTGTTATTGACCGAGGCTTGTTCTTTTGTTTTTGGTTGTAAGGATAACTTTGTTTTTGTAGAACTTTCTACCTAACTTGCATTAATATTTAGAAGTTGGTTATGGAATTTACCAAACAAAACCAGAACCATAATACTTCCTTCTTCCCATTTTTGTGGGTTGGCTTTTCTTATTTTCTTGTCTCAATTATATAATCATGTTTCTTTATTAAGAATGTTACGTTTTATTAGTTTGTTAATATACTTTTATTTAATTTACTTAATTATAAATAATTTTTCCCACTTAATCCTAAAATTGTACAAATATAAATAAGGACGAACTAAAGAAGCTTTTTCAATAACATTAAATAAGATTTCTTAATCCGTGTAAAAAATAAAACCAGCGTATATAAAATGAGACGGAGGGAGTAATTTATTGAACGGGTTTGGCTCCATAAATACTTATATAGATGGTTTCATTATAAGATAATCATTGATTCTCAATTAGGTTTCAAACCACGCTCACCCCTATAAAATACTAATACTTTTTATTTATGACGACTAAATATTCAAAAAAAAAATCAGTTGAATAAACAAAATTTACTTAAATTTCAATTGTGTTATCGAACTTTTTCGCCGCTTCATAACCATATATCCCTAAATTTATGAAATTGCTTAATTGTTAATGATCTTCCACAACAGATCAAAAAATTATTTGCTCTACCTAAGGTTAGAATAAGACGGAGAAAGATTGATTTATTGAATTTAGATCATCAATTTTGCCAATAAGGATGGCAACGGGGGCGAGAGGGGCAAACTCCCCCAGGCCCCCATAGCTCGTTTTAAGGCGGGTCAGGTCGGGGGCAGGGACGTTGCCCCCGTTTAGTACCAGTTTTATGTTTGTTTTTTTAATTCATTTTATTACCCCATTCATTAAAGTAAAATAATAATAAATTTATTAATATTTTTAATTTATTCATTTATTTTTAAAAGTTGAATTATTTAAATATATTTGATAAACTAAGGCTTTTATTATTTGTCATATTCTTTAGATAATTTTAGTTGTCATCTTCTATTAGAACAAATGAAATTTCGTATAGTTTTCCATTTTAAGTATTGAATTTTTTAAAAAAATCAGTTAAACGGGACGGGACGAGGTCCTTGTTACTCGTACCCGCTCTGGAGCAAAGTCCCCATCCCATTCGAAATGGGGCCCACGAATATTGGGTTTGGCGGGTTTTAACTTGCCATCCCTATCTGTCGGAAAGCATCCACTTTTAATAATAATCAACAGTTCATTCAATTTGCAGAAATGGCAATTACAATTGAAGGTTTGTTTTCTTTGTCCTCCCTTTCCTTGTTTAATTTACATTTATTCGCAATGTTAACTTTTGCAATTTAAGGAAATAAAATTAGTTTAAATGGTTTCTTTTTATATATATATAAATTCTGTAGATTAAAATTCAAGGAGAAAATTAAATAAAAAGTATGCTCAATCATCAATTTATCATTCTAAAGGAGATTAGTGACTACCATGGCATTAGATCTTTACATATTGGAGTATTAGATCTTCGAATTTTGAATGACATTTTTAATAGTTATCAAGTGCCTTTATTTAATTGTTTGTTTTAAATTTTCATTAAGACACTAACCTGTAATTCTTAGATTAAAATTCAAGGAGAAAATTAAATAAAAAGTATGCTCAATCATCAATTTATCATTCTAAAGGAGATTAGTGACTACCATGGCATTAGATCTTTACATATTGGAGTATTAGATCTTCGAATTTTGAATGACATTTTTAATAGTTATCAAGTGCCTTTATTTAATTGTTTGTTTTCGTTTGTTTTAAATTTTCATTAAGACACTAACCTGTAATTCTTATACTGTAACAATATGAATTGCAACTTATTTTTGTTAGTTTTCTTGCTCAGATTGAGCTTCTGTTAGCATATCATTTAGACCTTGTATATGTATATGTATGAAGTTGACGAATTGTTAATATTTTGGCATCCATTTTATTTTATTTTATTTTTTTTACTCTCAAACATAAATAATGTGCAATTTTGCATCCATGAAAGTTATGCCTTTGTTTGAGCCCCATTCTTTATCAAAAAATGGATTTTTGAATAGTGCATTAATGATAAATGTTCGTTTAAAAAATAGAAAAAAATTATGAATTTAATTGTAATATTATTTTATTAAAGAATATGCGATTGAAGCGAGGTCATATCACTGTGGAAAAATGTATTTTGATTAAAAAAAATTGGGGGATGGGGGAGGAGGGGCTCGAACAAGGGCTATAAGTGTTTTGTACTTCAGTCCAATTATAGATGAAATGTAAAGAAAATGAAGTTCAAAGAAGAACAACAAATGTTCACACACGTGCCTATCATATTTTGGATTTATTTACTACAGTAAAACATTCTACCAATTCTAATTTTTAACTTATTTGAATTTGAGGGTAGAATGAAACTTTATTAGTCTCAAGTTGTGTTAGGGTTTATTATTGAATTTAACAATCATAGATGTCTTCTATACCATTTAGGGCCCGTTTGGTAGAGATTTTGAGAATTGATTTTTTGACCGTTAGAAAAAAAGTGGGATCCACATGTGACAGAAGAAGTCAAAAATTACGGCTTGAATAGTAAAATAACGGTCAAAAAATCAATTTTTTGGGACAAAAAATTCCTACCAAACGGGGCCTTAAATTGAAATACCAGTCTCTCCAAGTTAGAGAAACCTTAGCTTTTAATAAGAATTGTCCTTTTAAGGCTACTCGAATTAATGAGTGAATCAAAATTGAAGTCATTAATTTTTGAATGCATTTTATGAAAACTATAAAATTTACTATATAAGTTTGGATTATATATATGAACAAGTAGATCTTGATAATAATAATTCGTTAAAATGATATTTGTTTCCATACGTCTTGATGTGAGTTACCATGCTAGTAAAATAATTGCGTTTAAGCACTTCTAAAAATTAGTCGTCTAGAGTTTCAAAGTTATCGGGACCGCCCTGAATGATAATACCAAAATTGGTTCAATTGTATTTATGTTTGATCGTTACATCTTCTTTTTATTTATGACGACTAAATATTCAAAAAAAAAATCAGTTGAATAAACAAAATTTACTTAAATTTCAATTGTGTTATCGAACTTTTTCGCCGCTTCATAACCATATATCCCTAAATTTATGAAATTGCTTAATTGTTAATGATCTTCCACAACAGATCAAAAAATTATTTGCTCTACCTAAGGTTAGAATAAGACGGAGAAAGATTGATTTATTGAATTTAGATCATCAATTTTGCCAATAAGGATGGCAACGGGGGCGAGAGGGGCAAACTCCCCCAGGCCCCCATAGCTCGTTTTAAGGCGGGTCAGGTCGGGGGCAGGGACGTTGCCCCCGTTTAGTACCAGTTTTATGTTTGTTTTTTTAATTCATTTTATTACCCCATTCATTAAAGTAAAATAATAATAAATTTATTAATATTTTTAATTTATTCATTTATTTTTAAAAGTTGAATTATTTAAATATATTTGATAAACTAAGGCTTTTATTATTTGTCATATTCTTTAGATAATTTTAGTTGTCATCTTCTATTAGAACAAATGAAATTTCGTATAGTTTTCCATTTTAAGTATTGAATTTTTTAAAAAAATCAGTTAAATGGGACGGGACGAGGCCCTTGTTACTCGTACCCGCTCTGGAGCAAAGTCCCCATCCCATTCGAAATGGGGCCCACGAATATTGGGTTTGGCGGGTTTTAACTTGCCATCCCTATCTGTCGGAAAGCATCCACTTTTAATAATAATCAACAGTTCATTCAATTTGCAGAAATGGCAATTACAATTGAAGGTTTGTTTTCTTTGTCCTCCCTTTCCTTGTTTAATTTACATTTATTCGCAATGTTAACTTTTGCAATTTAAGGAAATAAAATTAGTTTAAATGGTTTCTTTTTATATATATATAAATTCTGTAGATTAAAATTCAAGGAGAAAATTAAATAAAAAGTATGCTCAATCATCAATTTATCATTCTAAAGGAGATTAGTGACTACCATGGCATTAGATCTTTACATATTGGAGTATTAGATCTTCGAATTTTGAATGACATTTTTAATAGTTATCAAGTGCCTTTATTTAATTGTTTGTTTTAAATTTTCATTAAGACACTAACCTGTAATTCTTATACTGTAACAATATGAATTGCAACTTATTTTTGTTAGTTTTCTTGCTCAGATTGAGCTTCTGTTAGCATATCATTTAGACCTTGTATATGTATATGTATGAAGTTGACGAATTGTTAATATTTTGGCATCCATTTTATTTTATTTTATTTTTTTTACTCTCAAACATAAATAATGTGCAATTTTGCATCCATGAAAGTTATGCCTTTATTTGAGCCCCATTCTTTATCAAAAAATGGATTTTTGAATAGTGCATTAATGATAAATGTTTGTTTAAAAAATAGAAAAAAATTATGAATTTAAAAATAATATTATTTTATTAAAGAATATGCGATTGAAGCGAGGTCATATCACTGTGGAAAAATGTATTTTGATTAAAAAAAATTGGGGGATGGGGGAGGAGGGGCTCGAACAAGGGCTATAAGTGTTTTGTACTTCAGTCCAATTATAGATGAAATGTAAAGAAAATGAAGTTCAAAGAAGAACAACAAATGTTCACACACGTGCCTATCATATTTTGGATTTATTTACTACAGTAAAACATTCTACCAATTCTAATTTTTAACTTATTTGAATTTGAGGGTAGAATGAAACTTTATTAGTCTCAAGTTGTGTTAGGGTTTATTATTGAATTTAACAATCATAGATGTCTTCTATACCATTTAGGGCCCGTTTGGTAGAGATTTTGAGAATTGATTTTTTGACCGTTAGAAAAAAAGTGGGATCCACATGTGACAGAAGAAGTCAAAAATTACGGCTTGAATAGTAAAATAACGGTCAAAAAATCAATTTTTTGGGACAAAAAATTCCTACCAAACGGGGCCTTAAATTGAAATACCAGTCTCTCCAAGTTAGAGAAACCTTAGCTTTTAATAAGAATTGTCCTTTTAAGGCTACTCGAATTAATGAGTGAATCAAAATTGAAGTCATTAATTTTTGAATGCATTTTATGAAAACTATAAAATTTACTATATAAGTTTGGATTATATATATGAACAAGTAGATCTTGATAATAATAATTCGTTAAAATGATATTTGTTTCCATACGTCTTGATGTGAGTTACCATGCTAGTAAAATAATTGCGTTTAAGCACTTCTAAAAATTAGTCGTCTAGAGTTTCAAAGTTATCGGGACCGCCCTGAATGATAATACCAAAATTGGTTCAATTGTATTTATGTTTGATCGTTACATCTTCGCTGTACAATCTAAGTATTATCGAACTTTCCTTCCACTTCGATACCTGTCGTTTCATTGCTATCTTGTTGAAGTTTAGTGAGGACAAAAATGTCAGTGACAAAAGTGAGATTTCACTAGTTCAGTGGCCGCATTTTGGACGAAAATGCCCCGTCCCCTTCCCCAAACAGAAATGAGAGTTGGCGCAACAGACTACGAAAGTGTGTCACTGTCGAGTCTTCTCATTCTTTGCCACCTACTTTCTCTCTCTACGGTTCTATGTATTTTTTACTGTCCTATAATTCTAATTTCCATTTTCAATGGCTTGTTCAGTTTCGATTCAAACCCTTTTACTTACCCCCAAACTACATTCACCTTCTTGCAATTCTTTTCCAGTTCTTCAAAGTAACGGAAATGATAAATATGGGAATAGAAAGAGGAAAGTTATCAAAAGATGCAGAGGAATGGTTCAGCACTTGGTGAAAGGACGACCTTCGGCAGCTTATGCTAGGGAAATGGAAAGACTCTCTGCTAAAGAATCTCTGCTTCGCGCTGTGAGTTTCTTTGGATTTTTTTTATTAAAGAAATTCCTAATTATTTTCACTCGCTTTGGGCTGCTCGTTTCTGTAATATTTTAGGGAAGTTACAAATTGGGTTTGGCTTTTCTAGATAATTTTTACTGTAATTTGCTTAATAAATACAGTATCTATAATCCTGTTCTTTCTGTTCATTATTCAATTTTCAAAGATAATTTTTTTTTTTTTACTTTTTTTTTATGTAATTTGCCTGAAAGTTTTGATCCTTGCATAATTGTGTCAGTATTTATTTTATCCTGTTTGTAGAATATATATTTATTGACTTAAATCGTTGGTGTACTTAAAATTTGCAGCTTCAGATTGCAATATTAACCTGATAGTATTGTTTACTGTTACATTTCTCCACAATCTCTTAGTAAATTTGGGTAATATCTTTCATTTGACTTGATGATTGATTTCTGGAGCTAATTAAATTGACAAAGTAATTCTGTATTGTATCAATATCCATTTTCTGTAATTCAGTTCAAGGATGCTGGGGGATTTGAAGCTTTAATCGCAGGGAAAACAACAGAGATGCAATGCATTGACGTGAATGAAAGAATTGTTAGCCTTGAACGACTCAATTCGACACTTCGACCAACAACGTAGGTTGTTTATTCTTTCAATGCTAATTCAGTGTATAACTGCTTGTGGAGAGAAGGTGCTCATTTTGTGCTTTCAGCTACTCAGGTCTCCTTATCTGGAAGGTCAATGGAAGTGTGAATGGCTTGGATCGGGAAGTCCTGGGTTCATTGCTGCCCGTTTTTTGTTTGAGCAAGTTTTATCTTATTTTTTGTTTGATTTACAATGATTACAAAAGATTTGTTTCATTTCATTGTAAAGTGTTATTTAATTGGTGTCCCTCCTAATACAACTAAGAAATCCCTCTCTCAAGAACTAATTGGAGGGGAAGTTAGAAATAGCATGGTGGAGAAGAGTGATAGATTTCTTCAAATATAATGAACTAATTAAACAAAAAATGAAGAAGATGAGTAGCAAAATAATCTGCCACGGAATGCCTTACTTTTTCCCGAACTCACCCTTCTGAACTGCAATTGTTAGATTATTATGTTTTAGTATTGATGCAAGTCTTGCTTTTGTGCAGGAGGTTTCCTCCAACATTGGCAAACTTGTCAAACTTGGATACGGTGATCAAGGATGAATATGCAAATATTGCTGCAAATATAAAATTATTGAACTTGGTAATATATTCCTTTTCCAGGTGGCCTATATGTATTTTGTTGCTTATTAATCACTCGTCCTTTCCTCAATATAAGATGGCTGAAAAAGTTTTGAGAAATTTTTACCACCGTATCATCTTGTATCTAGGTTTTACTCTTTTTTGTTTTGCTTTTGTCACTGTGAGAACAGGCAAAACTAACCTGATAGTGCTAAAAACAAATGTTCCTTTCTCCTCTTTCAAGAAAAATAAGCCATTTATTATCTTGTGTATTTGTACGATGAGACATAAACACAAACTGATAAAGGGAGACAAGTTTATTTCAAAGACGTAACTGTAAATAAGCCATCAGAATAGTATCAAATATTTTTTTGTAGACATTATGAAATCCAAATTATGCCATGCCATGAAATATAGTTAGACATTTTCTCTATATATTTAAACTTGATTCATTGATGAGATAATCACTAATGACAACCTTGGTACTATAATAAGCTCCAAATTATCTGGTTTTTCATTTTCTCCCCGTCTTTTTCTAGATTTTCCCTAATTCGTTCCCTAACCACCAACCCCTTTTCAAGATAGTCGAATACAGACAATGGTTAAACTTTAAACTGAGTGACAGGAAATTAAAGCCCATCACCATCTCTAAATGTACCCAACCTGTGGGGTTCTTGGGTATTTACATCATAATTCTTAGCTACGACTAAGCCCTTGAGCGATGTTGATTTTGAGAAGTGATTTTGTTATTTTTGAGAACATGTAATATAAAAATAGAGAAAAGTTATGGATCCACATACAAAATTATTTTATTGAGAGAATGTTAGGTTGAAAATGAGTTTAAGGAAATGTGAATTTGAAAAAAGTTAACTTTCAAACAAGGACTTAGTATAGAACCACATATTGCTTTTTCAATATTTGACTGGCACCATGTTTTGTGTGCTTTATAAAATATTCCTGTTGAAATGCAGATACAAAGCAACTTCATTCTTTCTGCCAGGTTATCTATTGAGGGACCAAGGCGAATGAAAGTGGAATATGTTGAAGGGATATTTGAATCTCCAAAAATTTACGAAGAAAGCATACCTCAACAACTGAAGAGTGTTCTTGTTCAGGCAGCTAGCACAGTTCAGCAACTTCCTGTTTCTATCAGGGATGCTATAGTCAGTGGAGTCAGGATTCCTCTCGGTGAGCATTCCTGATTTGCCTTTTTCATTTTGTTCCTTCCACAAGTGTTAAAAAAAATAATAATAATAAATAGTTAACTTTCTTCCATCAGGACAAGTCCATGTATGTTTTAATTATGTACCATGCATTATTACTGTTGGTGTCAAAATCTATTAACACTTCAAATGTGCCAAAATCTCGATGTGGCTTTGTGACTTGGGGTGGCAACAGAGTGACAAATCGTCTAAGTGGAGCTAAGGTGGTCCTGTGTCGCTCAAGTCAATCTATACATTGAATAGAGTGTCATATAGTAAAATTGACTTGTCCATAATGTGAAAAGATCGTAACTTTTAGAAGGTAATATTATGGTAACTTTACTTGAAGGAAATGTGGAAATATATGGAATGTTGAGGATAGATTTTTCGATTTGATTGTGCACTTGTCTATTGCACCTATTCTCAGTCACTCTGTTTTGACTTCAGGCGGAACATTTCAGAGGCTTTTCTTGATTTCTTATCTCGACGAAGATATCCTGGTAAGTCTTAACCGTTGTTATTAATAATTAAGCAGTTTAAAAGGTATTCACAAATCTTTGAAACAGCTCGTTAATCGTGTCCATATTTGTGAATCACGTCTTTTTGGAGATTTGTCAATACTTCAATGACAAGTTGCAGATAGCTGGTGCGTACTTAGGATATTAGAGGACAAGAAATTGATATTCTGTGAGTTTTTGGTATAGAATAGAGGTAAACATGCACTCTTGAGGAATGTAGTTTTCCCTGCGAATTTCTCTGGAAAATTTTTTTTAAGTATCTAAAGAGAAGATTTTTTATCCTTGGCCAATAAGTTATTGAATCGAAGGACTGACATTTTGACTCATGAACTCTTATTCCTGTTCTAACATAGCATATTCATCTTGCTCATCACATTTCATGACATTTGGGCACGGTGAATGCAGATAACAAGGGATACTGCTGGAGTACCTGAAGTCTTTAGAAGATTAGACTCCGCACCGTTGCCTATGATAGATGGGATAACGGAATTTGAAAGTTGAAGACGCTTAAATTTCATTGTAAATTCCTAGTATAACCACAAGTATCCCAACCTCTGTCTACATTAGGGGAGAAAACACTGCTCCAGCTTTCCCGGTTTCCCCTTTTCGCTTTCCTCCATCTCTGTTGCCCTCTTGTTTTTGTAATAATACAACTTGACTGGCATTATTAACTTATTCCATCTTTGGAAGAATTTGTAGAATTTTTTACAAGGACTAAATGAATATGTTTGGGGTGGTATCAATGCATCCTTATCGTGGAAGGGAATTAGAATTCAAGTTGTTTAAAGCAGAGTTATTAACTTATGTTTTCAACATTCTTGGGTTAATTATCATCAAATAATTAGATTTCGGATTATAATTAATGGCCAATGAATAAAACACTTTCTTAACCATAGATTTAAGGTTGTGCCCAAGTCAATATTACTTGCATATCTTAGTCTCAAACTTGGCTATGCCTTTTTCTTTTATGTAGGTGAATGCATCTATTTTTTTCAGTCATGTCTTGACTTGGCTGCCATATCCAGTACTATATGTCAGATGAAGCCTTCTTCTTCTCGGTCCACTTCGGTTCCTGATCTTGAGCCCACTGTTCTCGGTCGCCTCAAACTTGGTTTCTTCTCGGTGTCCTCACCTTTCGATGCTTTAGGCCATCGCCTTTGTCCTGGTCTCTGACTCCCCTGGCCAAGTACTTTCAATTTAGAAGGCTAGCTGCATGTTCTCTTAAACAAGTCAATACTAGTTTAAGATCTTGCGGGAACTTTAACTCGATCAAATATTTTGTCTATGATGATAATTTGGCTCTCAGATCGACCTTAGTTAAGTAGACTTGATATTTTTCCAAGCATGCCTTATCACAATCCTTAGTTTGCCTAGTCGTGAGCGATTTAATTAGCCAAAGCCTAAGTAGGTGACACATGTAGGGTGTTTACCTTGGGCAGACAAGATGGCCTTCCGCATTCAACCATCATATCAAATATTTTTTGTCTACATGTTTCAAATATGATAAACTTTTGGAACCTTTTGTTTTTGTCAGTTAGGCTCCGTTTGTTTTTCATTAATGTAAGAACGAGAATAAAAAAATATAGTCATTATAGACTTTACACAAGAGATAGAAATTTAAATATGGTAACTTGATGTAATAGATAACAGTCATATAATTCATTTTAATCGTCAAATAATGGCAAACAAACAGGGGCTTAGTCTCTAATGATGACTACATGTTGAATTGGTATGTCCATTACTTGCCATGTAAGGGAAATAGAAGATCATCTTGGTAACTATATTCTTTTCTTTTCTTTTTATTGCAATCGAAAAATATTTAAAAAAGAAAAAGTCAAAACAAACTATATCAAACAAAAGATAGAAACAAAACATAAGTGCAAAAGTCCAACTGAAAGAAGATAGAAAAAAAAAATTGTAAATAATTGAGTCGGTTAGAATATCCAAATGGAGTAAGGTTAGAAGGAGAACTAGTCCGATACTAAAACTCAAAAAATTAAATTAAAAAAGTGAATAATTAATCCACATCACTTCACTCTAAAGTTGACATAGGATTCTCCATAGACATCCACTTGAAGACCTACCAATGGAAACTGGTTAATCTCTTTCAGGAACCCCTCAAATTCTGAAAAAAAACCACTCAATGAAGTGTGGCCCCTTCAATCTTGTGCATAAAGTTTAAGAAGTAGCGATTCTAAAAACATATTGGCTTGCACGTAGAGAGGTGCGGGGGGTAATTTGATTGAAGGGTGTATTATTCTTTGAAACAGAAGAGCATCATGTTTATTTATGTAGCTGAGGGGAAGAAAGCTTTGTTTATGATTGTATAGGAAGAAAACTTCAAAAATAGGAGAGAGTCACTGACCCCAGTTTCTCGTAGCGTTTCGACGTGTTCACGATTTTCGTTTCTACGTAACCTGGCAATGCATAAATGAGTGTGTATCATGGATTTACTTAAAGCAACTTCCTTTTGATCGATTGGACTAGACTTTGTTATTGAAGTTCAATCATTCTTACTTTGATTGCAAATAGCAAATGCTTCTTGTCCAAATTCGAGTCTAGTCTAAGTGAAGATCGAGCACTAGATATGCTTATAACAACATACTTCTTTCTCTAATTTGATATTAATTCTTATATATGTATTTGTTCCATTTGACCGTTAATAATTAAGTTCTGCTAAATACAAATTCTAAATAGATAAATGTGTCATATTATTTACCATTTTTAGCCCAGTAATTAAAATTTAGATTTTTTAATTTAAGTCAAAGTCAACAATTATTTTTAATCCCATATTTTATGAGTCTCACAACTTTTCAACCATATATTTCATCAAATTCTATCCAAATCTATTTAAAAACTAATTTTAATCCCTATCCGAGACGATTCTAATTGTTGGATCAGTGTCCAGATCCTCATCAAACGTTAAAGTCCATTAGCCCATATAAATCATGATTACATAATTCAAAATTCACAAAGTTATAAGCATTGGATGTTAAATGGGTCGAGTCAAGTCACTTGACTAGTTCATCGTCGATCTCAACCTGATCCATCAGATGATCTGAGCACGAGCTTGTACGTGGAACCACTACAGGAAAAATGACATTTAACAACTAATGTTTTAACGACCAAATCAATCTAGTCGTTAATAAATATTTTCAACGACGAAATTATAAGCTTGGTCGTAAAAAATGGATGACAAACAATCAAATTTTGAATTAGTTGGAAATATCATATAACGACCAAAAATATAGTTGTTATTTCTATATTTTCTACGACCAAATTAAAATTAGTCATTGTAAGTCGGCGCAAAATCAAAAATTTCCACCAAAATATTTGTTGGGGTACTTACAAAAGTACCCTATATTTTTGGGTTGTTTTGAAAAAATCATTATAAACTTGGATTAAATGGCAATTACCTTAAATTGAACGTAAAATATACGTTCAAAACCTAAACTCACGTCAATCCTCATAAATCAGCCTCCAGTGTGCAAAAATCGAAGGAAAATTGAAAGGAAAAAGAGGAAATCTTCCACAAATACATAAACAAAGTTTGTTCATTCTTCAAATCGAGGAAACCATCCACAAAAACATTGAAAAATCTGAAAAAAAAAAGTCGAGCAGATCAGCAACGAAAACACAAAAAAAATTACAGGTATTTCTATGTTTTGGATTCCATGATTATAACTCATTATCCATCTCGTTTTTGTTTGAATTAACATTTATGAAAATAAAATTGTTGAAGTTGAGTGGATTGTTGAAGTTGAGTGGATTGTGTATGAAAAATTAGTTTTGAATTAATTACATTGATGCTTGCAAAGTGTTTGGCAAAAAGATAATATGAAAAAGTGGCATTCTATCACTTTTTTCAAAAAAAAGTCACAGTATTTCTTTTATACCTCAACAACTGAAGAGTGTTCTTGTTCAGGCAGCTAGCACAGTTCAGCAACTTCCTGTTTCTATCAGGGATGCTATAGTCAGTGGAGTCAGGATTCCTCTCGGTGAGCATTCCTGATTTGCCTTTTTCATTTTGTTCCTTCCACAAGTGTTAAAAAAAATAATAATAATAAATAGTTAACTTTCTTCCATCAGGACAAGTCCATGTA
Organism: Olea europaea var. sylvestris; assembly: GCF_002742605.1. Taxonomy (NCBI): domain Eukaryota; kingdom Viridiplantae; phylum Streptophyta; class Magnoliopsida; order Lamiales; family Oleaceae; genus Olea; species Olea europaea. The sequence continues at coordinate 19,349 of NW_019247375.1, read as the reverse complement.
TGTTTTAATTATGTACCATGCATTATTACTGTTGGTGTCAAAATCTATTAACACTTCAAATGTGCCAAAATCTCGATGTGGCTTTGTGACTTGGGGTGGCAACAGAGTGACAAATCGTCTAAGTGGAGCTAAGGTGGTCCTGTGTCGCTCAAGTCAATCTATACATTGAATAGAGTGTCATATAGTAAAATTGACTTGTCCATAATGTGAAAAGATCGTAACTTTTAGAAGGTAATATTATGGTAACTTTACTTGAAGGAAATGTGGAAATATATGGAATGTTGAGGATAGATTTTTCGATTTGATTGTGCACTTGTCTATTGCACCTATTCTCAGTCACTCTGTTTTGACTTCAGGCGGAACATTTCAGAGGCTTTTCTTGATTTCTTATCTCGACGAAGATATCCTGGTAAGTCTTAACCGTTGTTATTAATAATTAAGCAGTTTAAAAGGTATTCACAAATCTTTGAAACAGCTCGTTAATCGTGTCCATATTTGTGAATCACGTCTTTTTGGAGATTTGTCAATACTTCAATGACAAGTTGCAGATAGCTGGTGCGTACTTAGGATATTAGAGGACAAGAAATTGATATTCTGTGAGTTTTTGGTATAGAATAGAGGTAAACATGCACTCTTGAGGAATGTAGTTTTCCCTGCGAATTTCTCTGGAAAATTTTTTTTAAGTATCTAAAGAGAAGATTTTTTATCCTTGGCCAATAAGTTATTGAATCGAAGGACTGACATTTTGACTCATGAACTCTTATTCCTGTTCTAACATAGCATATTCATCTTGCTCATCACATTTCATGACATTTGGGCACGGTGAATGCAGATAACAAGGGATACTGCTGGAGTACCTGAAGTCTTTAGAAGATTAGACTCCGCACCGTTGCCTATGATAGATGGGATAACGGAATTTGAAAGTTGAAGACGCTTAAATTTCATTGTAAATTCCTAGTATAACCACAAGTATCCCAACCTCTGTCTACATTAGGGGAGAAAACACTGCTCCAGCTTTCCCGGTTTCCCCTTTTCGCTTTCCTCCATCTCTGTTGCCCTCTTGTTTTTGTAATAATACAACTTGACTGGCATTATTAACTTATTCCATCTTTGGAAGAATTTGTAGAATTTTTTACAAGGACTAAATGAATAGTGTTTGGGGTGGTATCAATGCATCCTTATCGTGGAAGGGAATTAGAATTCAAGTTGTTTAAAGCAGAGTTATTAACTTATGTTTTCAACATTCTTGGGTTAGTTATCATCAAATAATTAGATTTCGGATTATAATTAATGGCCAATGAATAAAACACTTTCTTAACCATAGATTTAAGGTTGTGCCCAAGTCAATATTACTTGCATATCTTAGTCTCAAACTTGGCTATGCCTTTTTCTTTTATGTAGGTGAATGCATCTATTATTTTCAGTCATGTCTTGACTTGGCTGCCATATCCAGTACTATATGTCAGATGAAGCCTTCTTCTTCTCGGTCCACTTCGGTTCCTGATCTTGAGCCCACTGTTCTCGGTCGCCTCAAACTTGGTTTCTTCTCGGTGTCCTCACCTTTCGATGCTTTAGGCCATCGCCTTTGTCCTGGTCTCTGACTCCCCTGGCCAAGTACTTTCAATTTAGAAGGCTAGCTGCATGTTCTCTTAAACAAGTCAATACTAGTTTAAGATCTTGCGGGAACTTTAACTCGATCAAATATTTTGTCTATGATGATAATTTGGCTCTCAGATCGACCTTAGTTAAGTAGACTTGATATTTTTCCAAGCATGCCTTATCACAATCCTTAGTTTGCCTAGTCGTGAGCGATTTAATTAGCCAAAGCCTAAGTAGGTGACACATGTAGGGTGTTTACCTTGGGCAGACAAGATGGCCTTCCGCATTCAACCATCATATCAAATATTTTTTGTCTACATGTTTCAAATATGATAAACTTTTGGAACCTTTTGTTTTTGTCAGTTAGGCTCCGTTTGTTTTTCATTAATGTAAGAACGAGAATAAAAAAATATAGTCATTATAGACTTTACACAAGAAATAGAAATTTAAATATGGTAACTTGATGTAATAGATAACAGTCATATATTTCATTTTAATCGTCAAATAATGGCAAACAAACAGGGGCTTAGTCTCTAATGATGACTACATGTTGAATTGGTATGTCCATTACTTGCCATGTAAGGGAAATAGAAGATCATCTTGGTAACTATATTCTTTTCTTTTCTTTTTATTGCAATCGAAAAATATTTAAAAAAGAAAAAGTCAAAACAAACTATATCAAACAAAAGATAGAAACAAAACATAAGTGCAAAAGTCCAACTGAAAGAAGATAGAAAAAAAAAATTGTAAATAATTGAGTCGGTTAGAATATCCAAATGGAGTAAGGTTAGAAGGAGAACTAGTCCGATACTAAAACTCAAAAAATTAAATTAAAAAAGTGAATAATTAATCCACATCACTTCACTCTAAAGTTGACATAGGATTCTCCATAGACATCCACTTGAAGACCTACCAATGGAAACTGGTTAATCTCTTTCAGGAACCCCTCAAATTCTGAAAAAAAACCACTCAATGAAGTGTGGCCCCTTCAATCTTGTGCATAAAGTTTAAGAAGTAGCGATTCTAAAAACATATTGGCTTGCACGTAGAGAGGTGCGGGGGGTAATTTGATTGAAGGGTGTATTATTCTTTGAAACAGAAGAGCATCATGTTTATTTATGTAGCTGAGGGGAAGAAAGCTTTGTTTATGATTGTATAGGAAGAAAACTTCAAAAATAGGAGAGAGTCACTGACCCCAGTTTCTCGTAGCGTTTCGACGTGTTCACGATTTTCGTTTCTACGTAACCTGGCAATGCATAAATGAGTGTGTATCATGGATTTACTTAAAGCAACTTCCTTTTGATCGATTGGACTAGACTTTGTTATTGAAGTTCAATCATTCTTACTTTGATTGCAAATAGCAAATGCTTCTTGTCCAAATTCGAGTCTAGTCTAAGTGAAGATCGAGCACTAGATATGCTTATAACAACATACTTCTTTCTCTAATTTGATATTAATTCTTATATATGTATTTGTTCCATTTGACCGTTAATAATTAAGTTCTGCTAAATACAAATTCTAAATAGATAAATGTGTCATATTATTTACCATTTTTAGCCCAGTAATTAAAATTTAGATTTTTTAATTTAAGTCAAAGTCAACAATTATTTTTAATCCCATATTTTATGAGTCTCACAACTTTTCAACCATATATTTCATCAAATTCTATCCAAATCTATTTAAAAACTAATTTTAATCCCTATCCGAGACGATTCTAATTGTTGGATCAGTGTCCAGATCCTCATCAAACGTTAAAGTCCATTAGCCCATATAAATCATGATTACATAATTCAAAATTCACAAAGTTATAAGCATTGGATGTTAAATGGGTCGAGTCAAGTCACTTGACTAGTTCATCGTCGATCTCAACCTGATCCATCAAATGATCTGAGCACGAGCTTGTACGTGGAACCACTACAGGAAAAATGACATTTAACAACTAATGTTTTAACTACCAAATCAATCTAATCGTTAATAAATATTTTCAACGACGAAATTATAAGCTTGGTCGTAAAAAATGGATGACAAACAATCAAATTTTGAATTAGTTGGAAATATCATATAACGACCAAAAATATAGTTGTTATTTCTATATTTTCTACGACCAAATTAAAATTAGTCATTGTAAGTCGGCGCAAAATCAAAAATTTCCACCAAAATATTTGTTGGGGTACTTACAAAAGTACCCTATATTTTTGGGTTGTTTTGAAAAAATCATTATAAACTTGGATTAAATGGCAATTACCTTAAATTGAACGTAAAATATACGTTCAAAACCTAAACTCACGTCAATCCTCATAAATCAGCCTCCAGTGTGCAAAAATCGAAGGAAAATTGAAAGGAAAAAGAGGAAATCTTCCACAAATACATAAACAAAGTTTGTTCATTCTTCAAATCGAGGAAACCATCCACAAAAACATTGAAAAATCTGGAAAAAAAAAGTCGAGCAGATCAGCAACGAAAACACAAAAAAAATTACAGGTATTTCTATGTTTTGGATTCCATGATTATAACTCATTATCCATCTCGTTTTTGTTTGAATTAACATTTATGAAAATAAAATTGTTGAAGTTGAGTGGATTGTTGAAGTTGAGTGGATTGTGTATGAAAAATTAGTTTTGAATTAATTACATTGATGCTTGCAAAGTGTTTGGCAAAAAGATAATATGAAAAAGTGGCATTCTATCACTTTTTTCAAAAAAAAGTCACAGTATTTCTTTTAAGCAATTAGCTAGGTATGCACGTGTGAGTTTTTGGAAATTTGAACGTACATATTCAAGCCCTATTTTCTGGTAATTAACACATGAGAAAGAAAACTTTAAACCAATT
>NW_019247375.1:7524-14007 GCF_002742605.1 Olea europaea var. sylvestris | reverse complement strand
TACATTGCATGAATTCAACGAGGTTAAATCACAATTTAAACATTTTGCTCGTAATTGAGTCATGTTTGTGATCTAAATCACTCGACTTCATTGAGGAAAGAAGCGATAACGTCCAGCTGAAGCTTGCCACATATCAAAGAAAGATGACGAAGTACTTCAACTCAAAGGTGAAGAAGAGGTCATTTCGAATCAATGACCTGGTCCTTAGGAGAGTCTTCCTCTCCTCCAAGGAACCAGGCACCGGTAGCTCAGGTCCGAAGTGGGAAGGCCCATATAGAATCAAGGAGGAGATCCGACTTGGGACATACTGGATTGAAGACATGGACGGCAAGGCATAACCCCGTCCATGGAACATTGAGCACCTTCGAATCTATTATCAATGAATGTACTACCTCGCTGGACGATCTTTCCTAGCTCATGTACCATTTTCATGATTTAATAAAATTGTCCATGATTGAATTCAAGTGTCGCACTACGTCGTCACGTCGGAGGAAAGGTCAGCGTCCCATCTCTGGGCTACCTCGCCTGAACTCCAAGGTGCACGCCATTTGCCTCCCTTTGACGAGGCTGAACGTCAGGGGGAGAAGCCTCAACATGGATGAATTATCTACCATGTTGGGAAGCGTCGTCACCTCAGAGGAGAGGTCATCGTCCCATCTCTGGGCTACCTTGCCTGAACTCCAAGGCGCACACCACTTGCCTCCCTTTGATGAGGCTAAATGCCAGGGAGAGAAGTCTCAACATGGATGAACTATCCACCATGTTGGGAAGCGTCGTCACCTCGGAGGAGAGGTCAGCGTCCCATCTCTGGGCCACCTCGCTTGAACTCCGAGGTGCACGCCACTTTTCTCCCTTTGGCGAGGCTGAATGCCATTGGGAGAAGCCTCAACATGGATGAACCATCTACCATGTTAGGAAGTGTCATCACCTCAGAGGAGAGATCGGCATCCCATATCTGGGCCATCTCACTTAAACTCCGAGGCGCACGTCACTTGCCTCAACATAGATGAACTATCCACCATGTTGGGAAGCGTCGTCACCTCAGAGGAGAGGTCAGCGTCCCATCTCTGGGCAACCTTGCTTGAACTCCGAGCGCACGCCACTTGCCTTCCTTTGGTGAGACTGAACGCCACTGGGAGAAGTCTCAACATAGATGAACCATCCACCATGTTGGGAAGCGTCGTCACCTCGAAGGAGAGGTCAGTGTCCCATCTCTGGGCCACCTCGCTTGAACTCCGAGGCGCACGCCATTTGCTTCCCTTTGGAGAGACTGAACGCCACTGGGAGAAGCCTCAACATGGACGAACCATCCATCATGTTGGAAAGCGTCATCACCTCGGAGGAGAGGTCTGCGTCCCATCTCTAGGCTACCTCGCTTGAACTCCAAGACTCACACAACTTGCTTCTCTTTGGCGAGGCTGGAAGCCAAGGGGAGAAGTCTCAACGAGGATCGAACTTCTTTATCCATTGATTCACAAAGCTCAACCACTACGAGCTTCATGCAACTACCTTTTCAATCAGACCTAGCAATGTTCTCAGTTCAGTTGAAAGATGGTCCAATCTTGGGATCTATTCAGGTCACAGTTATTAAGCTTAAGTACAATTTACTTGCTTAAGTCCAATATCAGTCATGGTCGTGTGGTTTAAGTANTACTTCTTTAGAATATTTTAATAATTTAAAAGGTATTAATCAAAATATTTTAAAAAAGGGCGTACAGGGCCTAATTTCCTCATATTTGTTCATATTCGACAACTACAAAATTAGTTGTTAGAAATACAAATAATGTAATAAATATTTAACGACCATAATTTTTGGTCGTTAGTATAGTAAAATAACAACTAATTTTATGTCGTCGTTGTAACTAAAGGAAAATTCGACATTCTTAGTCATTGATGATGACATTCGACGATCGATTATTTTTAGTCGTTGAAAGTTTTTGATAAGTAGAACTTACGTCGACGAATTTTTTATCATAAATCTTAATAACAAAATTATATAAAATATTAATAAGTATTTTATAAAAATACAAAATTATTTAATTAATTAATAAGACATTAATAGATTTTATTTTAAGAACAAAAAATCGAATTATTGCATTTTCCAGCTCAATTTTTCCAAATTTTTACTTTCTTTTTTGTTTTCAATCTAATTTTCACTTCCCCCTCTTTTTTCCCCATCAATTTCATTTTTTTGCAAGTCCAACATACGAACGACCCCTCTCATCTTCATCCCCTTTGAGCCCTATTTTTTTTTCTTTCATCAAATCATGCCTCTGTATTAATTTCGGCTTCTCTTCCGTATCGGTTCATTTCCCTTTTTTTTTTTTTTTTTTTTTTTCCAACAAATCACTGCATCTCGTCAATTGCTGTCAAGCGATATGGAAAATACTTGTATGATGGGTTCATTCTCTTCTCACCTTCCATTGACCGTAAGTCAAATAATTTATTCTGTTTCAATATGCGTCAAATAACTAATTGGGCAAGGGCTAACTCGTTTCTAAAAATTTCTGCTTATCAAATATCGACCACGTATAGAAATGATCGATCGAGGCTTATTAAAAGTCGTAGGACGATAATGTCACCGTATGGGCTAACTTGGAAGTCGTAGTTCTAATATAACTCGTCCAATTGGCTATAGGATTTAGTCATTCGAGTAGCTATCTTATTCTATTCTATTATCTCTCAGTATCATGAAAGTAATAGTTATCTGATTAAAAAAGAAAACTCAGCCGTTGGATTGGTAATTGACACCTGTTGGTAACGTGTCAGCACCATATCAAATTTCCTGGATGACTCACCATTCTCCCCCCTCCTTTCGACTTCCATTTATACACAGAAAATTTCCTAGTAAAGAAAGAACAAGAAAAAAGAGAAGAAAACACTTGAAACTATTGAAAAATGCAGTCTGCTAAGGAAACAGCGGCCAATGTTGCAGCTTCAGCAAAGTCTGGATTGGAGAAGACAAAAGCCACCGCGCAAGAAAAGGTTTGTGGTTGAGATTAAACATAACTTTTGAGTTACTTTTATTCATGAACATGTTTCAAATTTACTTGCTTTCCATGCAACAGGCTGAGAAGATGACCACTCGTGACCCTTTGCAAAAGGAGAGAGCCACGGAGAAGAAAGAGGCCAAAATCAATGAAGCGGAGCTCCAGAAGCATGAAATGAGGCAGGCAGCTAAAGCAGGCAGAACAACCGGTCATGGGTACACCACTGGGGGCACCACCGGCTACACAACTGGGCCCGCCACCACCGGCACCGGCTATACAGATACTGCTAGGACAGATTACCCATCTGGAACTACTACTGAGGGTGTGGTTGGGTCCCAATACCCTCCTGGGACAAACACTGGAGGGGGCGGAAGGGTTGGAGTTCAAGACCCTGATGCTCCCAGAGGTATCGGGGCTGGTTATCAACATCGGGATACAGATACATATTAGGGTGTAACGATTTAATATCAATGTATGGGAATAGGGGCTATAAGAAATAAATAAAATTAGGCGTGTGGTTTATATTTTGGTTTCCACAGTCTGGTCTGGTGTCTGCAGTGGACATGTTACTTCTGTACAGTTGATGTTTTCTCGTCCAACATCTATAAAATAAGGTGGTTTGCATTTAACATCTGGTTTTTTTTTTTTCTTGGCAGCTGATGTATCCTTTCTTTAGCAGGGATGATTTATTGTTAGAGAAAAATAGATATCCTGCTTCACAACATAGGCATGATTGTACGAAATATACTTCTATAGAAATCAACAATTGTCATGTTTTCTGGATGGATTTTGCCTTCTCACAAGGGTGTGGGGTTCACGTCCATTTGCGACCCCCAGCACCGTCATTTCTGGACACCATGGCTCTCGATAGTTATGGATTCAACAACTAGCTTTCTGAAATATGACATCATGGCTCTCAATTTTTACCGAGCAGTACCGATGGCTATACTGTTATAGCAATATTCATCTGAGAATAATAATCCAAATTCGCCAATCTGACATGAGCGCCAAATTCGCAGTTTTCATTACTAGATATGATGCTTTGAATTTCCTATTAAAAGTATGAAATTTGGTCTATCACTTCTATAGAATATGAATTCGAATTTGCGGAATATGTTAGCTTACCATAGTTTTCGTGACTTTAGTCTCATATCAAAAGTATGAAATTTTGGTCAATAGCATATATTGTATTTGAATCTCCAATTTCAATTGTTAATTTTTTGAGTATAATTGCCTTGCTCAATTAATACCATAATTGAACTTAAATTTTTTATATAAAGTAGATGTCCCTCGTTTGACCTCCATTAATTTTCATTCTACAACATTTCATTTTTTTTCTTTCCTATTTTCAACCACACAATCGTTTATAAAATGATATTACACGTAAATCAAAAACTTTTCTTTCTTTTTCAACCATTTATTTTTCAAAAAAATAATATTTTAACCATTTTCATTTTTACAAAATGGAGGCCAAACGAGGGCTTAAACTCGAATCATGGAGAGCACAGCAAATAGAAAAAATCCATCAAGAATAAGATATACAAATACTTTCGCAAAACAAATAGTAATTAAACACGAACGTCCAATTCATTACAATAATTTTTCACCTGTGTAAAACCTCAAAAATGCAAAAACTAAAGGTCCTACAAAATTTAAAATTTAAAAATAACTATAAGAGATTCTCGCCACTATCCTCTCAAGTTGCAGTAAAAGCATCTCCAAAAAATTCTTTAAACATAAAATACTTTCTATTTTAAAAAGTCAATACTTAAAAATAAATTCCAAAAGAGTCTTTTTTAACTTTTTAAAATAGAAATAGTGTTTGACTCTTCAAATTTAGATAACCAAACTCACTTTCTATTCTTAATGTACAATAATTGTAATTAATACATTACAAATTCCAATACTCTACAATTTAAAATTTTCAAATTACATTTGAATTTTGAATTGATTGATCATTAATATATAAAAAATTATACTTAAATAAAATAAATAGAGAAATTATTAAATGTTCATTGAAAAAGACAAAATAAAGAATTTATTAGAATTTATAAAAAAAATATATATATAAAAAAATTTACTTCATAAATTTAAAAATGCTCTCTATTATGTATTAGATGCTCTTTATTATATTTTAGAAATGCTCTAAAACTGTAAAGACACTAACCTTGCCTTCCTACATAAGTTATATGGAATTATGGACGGCTTGCTAAAAGAACTAATAAAGTTAAACATACATACATGCCCATTTGGTCGCTAAAGGACAAAGAAAGTTAACATGTCCATTTAGTCTCAGAAAGAACGAATAAAACTCAAACCAAGAGAAAAATAATACTAACTTATATGCATTAATAACATGGCAGCTCTCGGTTTTAAGGTATTCGTCAACTAAAGACCTATTTGCCAAGTGAAACTTTTCACAAAATGTGCAAAAGTAGAGTACGACAAGCATTTCATAAAAGATATATGAAAACTTTTCACAGAAGTTTTCTCTTTCCCTTACGGGTTGCCGCCACCTCAGTTAAATCTCCAGTTTGAGGGAAGTCTTCAATTACTATGTGCTCCTGCATAACCAAACCTCTGTTCCTGCACAATTTTCTTATCGGGGTAGTAGGCAATGATGCTTGAGTGCTTCTTGATGTGTTCATCGCTTTCCTGTTTGGCATTAATTCCTCTCCAACAGCAACAGAGGACAGCATCAACTGATATAACAGTAACAAGAATTTACAAGATAGTCGAATAAAAATTATAACGCACAAGTTCCTATTATATTCAATCCATAAGTAAAAAAGAAATATCAAAAGATCATTTTTCAAATGCAGATACACAACAATATTTTACAGCAGTATGGAAACACAATTGGATGGATGACCTCAAAACAAAGAGATTACTTAATCAAAATTCCCGGCATTCCAGAGTAACAGAATAAATAACTAGTTCATCTAATATTTCTAATGTACCTTCCAGTCTCTAAAGTCAAATCTGAATATAAAATGGCTGTAAGAAACGTCTCCAGCTTGAACTGAATTGGCGCCAGGAGCATTCTTTGGAGCTGAAATAAATAATCGCTAAAAGTCAAAAAGGAAACAGATGCCAGAAAGAAAAGAAGACTCTAAATGAATTCTGCACAAAGAATCTTACTAACTAGATGACTGCCTTTTTCATCAACTTTTATCTCAGCCCGTCCATCTTTTACTAGAAAGGATAGAGCAAATAAATTTTCCACGGTCTGTGCAAAGGAGTCCCTGTTTGATATTAAATTTTCGAGATGTACTATCCTATTCTTCCTTAGGATATCAAACATCGTGGCCATATTTTTATCTGTGTCAGTTTTCTCCTCAGTAGTGGTTCCATCAAGCTGCAGAATTTGAAAAAAAATAAAATGTCAGACTAAATGAAAGCAATTAATCTCTCTCATTTAAGGGAAACTAAATTCGCTGGTGTAAGCAAAAATAGCGGTCATAATTAAGATTCACTAAGTTTACAGGCAAGA
>NW_019247375.1:0-863 GCF_002742605.1 Olea europaea var. sylvestris | reverse complement strand
GTCGATTCTCGATTCATTTTAGTTCAGATTCGATTTGAGAGTTTTGTCTAATCCTATATGTAAGTTTGAAATTTTAAGGTAAATTTCACATTTGTTCCTAATATCTGAAGGTCATGATGTTGGGTCGCTAACGCATCTTTTGTAGCACAGTGGGTCCCTAACCTATCCAACACCTTTATTAGGAAAACAGTTGGACGAACCATTAAAAAGTCAAATTTTATTCAAAAATGACCATTCTATTCCTCATTTTGAATAAAAAAGAAGAGCCTCGTTTGATCCTCATTCTTTTCAAATTTTAATGGTTGGAATATTATTATTTTTTTAAATTGTGTGATTGAAAAAGAATGAAAATTTTTTTATTTACGTATAATATTATTTTATAGAAAATTGTGTGATTGAAAATAAAAGAGAAAAAATGAATAAGAAGAATAATGTAGCCAAACGTGGAGAGAGAGAGAGAGAGGGGTGGGCAACAAGATAAAGGCAATCCCCAAGAAAATATTGACATTGGGGTGGCAAAAAACAGAGGGTTTGTACCTGTGAAGTATCAATTGCGCTATGTGTACCAAGTCGGTTGACAAATACGGTTCACAAAGTGACGTGGCAACGTTAAAATAAAACGAAGTCTGAAAACGAAAAAATTAAAGAACATTCTCTCTCTTCCTATTTCACCACCCTCTCTCTCCCGTATTTCCCCCAAATTGAATCCGGAACCAACCCTTGCCTTTCAACCCATTTCCCTTCCGTTCGAACCATTTCCTCCCGAATCACTAACCTCCGGCGTCATCTCCATCTTCGGCAGCAGCAGAACTTCGGCACTGTGATATTAACACGATCCCCATAGTTGTCGAGGGGACGTCGTG
>NW_019247374.1:0-1419 GCF_002742605.1 Olea europaea var. sylvestris | reverse complement strand
TCAGCCATTTTTCGAAAGAATGAGCACTTTCATTTCTAGAAAGCATGGATAGTCTGCGTACGAAGAAATGAGCGTAACTTTTACGCACGATGTCCATTTCGGGCCCACAAGTACTTTCTGGAAATGTAGAGACAATTTTTGATTGAACTCACTACTTCAGCATGACGTTTGAGGGATTTCAGCCATTTTTCGACAGAATGAGCACTTTTACAATTGGAACGCTTGGATAGTCGGCGTACGAAGAATCGAGCGTAACTTTTGCACACGGTGTTCGTTTTGGGCCCACAAGTACTTTTTAGAAATGTAGCGACCGTTTTGGATTGAGCTCCCCGCTTCGTCATGATGTTTGAGGGATTTCAGCCATTTTTCGAAAGAATGAGCGTTTTTATATTTGGAACGCTCGGATAGTCGGCGTACGAAGAATCGAGCGTAACTTTTGCACACGGTGTTCGTTTTGGGCCCACAAGTACTTTTTAGAAATGTAGCGACCGTTTTGGATTGAGCTCCCCGCTTCGTCATGATGTTTGAGGGATTTCAGCCATTTTTCGACAGAATGAGCCCTTGCATTTATGGAAAGCTTGGATAGTCAGCGTACGAAGAATTGAGCGTAACTTTTGTACATGGTGTCCATTTTGGGCCCATAAGTACTTTTTGGAAATGTAGAGACCGTTTCGGATTGAACTCATGACTTCGTCGTGACGCTCGAGGGATTTCGGCCATTTTTCAAAAGAATGAGTACTTTTATATTTGGAAAGCCTGGATAGTCGGCGTACGAAGAACTGAGCGTGACTTTTGCACACGGTGTCCGTTTTGGTCCCATAAGTACTTTTTGGAAATGTAACGACCGTTTTGGATTGAACTCACGACTTCGTCGTGACGTTCGAGGGATTTCGGCCATTTTTTGAAAGAATGAGCACTTTTATATTTGGAAAGCTTGGATAGTCGGCGTACGAAGAATTGAGCGTAACTTTTGCACATGGTGTCCATTTTGGGCCCATAAGTACTTTTTGGAAATGTAGCGACCATTTTGGATTGAGCTCTCCACTTCATCGTGAAGTTCGAGGGATTTTAGCCATTTTTCGAGAGAATGAGCACTTTCATATTTGGAACGCTTGGAGAATCAGCGTAAGAAGAATTGAGCGTAACTTTTGCACACGTTGTCCATTTCGGGCCCATAAGTACTTTTTCGAAATGTAGCGACCATTCTGGATTGAGCTCTTCGATTCATCGTGACGTTTGAGGGATTTCAGCCATTTTTTGAAAGAGTGAGCACTTGCATTTCTGGAAAGCTTGGATAGTCGGCGTGCGAAGAATTGAGCTTAACTTTTACACACGATGTCCGTTTTGGGCCCATAAGTACTTTTTGGAAATGTAGCGACCGTTTTGGATAGAGCTCTTCGCTTCGTCGTGACGTTTGAG
>NW_019247373.1:0-1419 GCF_002742605.1 Olea europaea var. sylvestris | reverse complement strand
GCTCAATTCTTCGTACGCCGACAATCCAAGCGTTCCAAATATGCAAGTGCTCACACTTTCAAAAAATGACCGAAATCCCTCATGCGTCACGACGAAGTGGTGAGTTCAATCCAAAACAGTCGCTAAATTTCCAAAAAGTACTTATGGTCCCAAAATGGACATCGGGTGCAAAAGTTGCGCCCAATTCTTCGTACGTCGGCAATCCAGGCGTTCCAAATATGCAAGTGCTCATTCTTTCGAAAAATGGCTGAAATCCCTCGTACGTCACGACGAAGTTGTGAGTTCAATCCAAAATGGTCGCTATATTTCCAAAAAGTACTTATGGTCCCAAAACGGACACCGTGTGCAAAAGTTACGCTCAATTCTTCGTACGCCACCAATCCAAGCGTTCCAAATATGCAAGTGCTCATTCTTTCAAAAAATGGCCGAAATTCCTCTTACGTCACGATGAAGTTGTGAGTTAAATCCAAAACGATCGCTACATTTCCAAAAAGGACTTACGGGCCCAAAACGGGCACCGGGTGCAAAAGTTATGCTCAATTCTTTGTACGCCGACAATCCAAGCGTTCCAAATATGCAAGTGCTCATACTTTCGAAAAATGTCCGTAATCCCTCATACGTCACGATGAAGTGGTGAGTTCAATCCAAAATGGTCGCTACATTTCCAAAAAGTACTTGCGGGCCCAAAACGGACACCGTGTTCAAAAGTTACGCTCAATTCTTCGTACGCCGACAATCCAAGCGTTCCAAATATGCAAGTGCTCATTCTTTCAAAAAATGGCCGAAATACCTCTTACGTCACGATGAAGTTGTGAGTTAAATCCAAAACGATCGCTACATTTCCAAAAAGGACTTACGGGCCCAAAACGGGCACCGGGTGCAAAAGTTATGCTCAATTCCTCATACGCCGACCATCCAAGCCTTCCAAACATAAAATTGTTCATTCTTTCGAAAAATGGCCGAAATCCCTCATACGTCACGACGAAGTGGTGAGTTCAATCAAAAACGGTCGCTACATTTCCAAAAAGTAGTTACGGGCCCAAAACGGACACCGTGTGCAAAAGTTACGCTCAATTCTTTGTACGCCGACAATCCAAGAGTTCCAAATATGCAAGTCCTCACACTTTCGAAAAATGGCCGAATCCTTCATACGTCACGACGAAGTGGTGATTTCGATCCAAAACGGTCGCTACATTTCCAAAAAGTACTTATGGTCCCAAAACGGACACCGGGTGCAAAAGTTTCGCTCAATTCTTCATACATCGACAATCCAGGCATTCCAAACTTGCAAGTGCTCATTCGTTCGAAAAATGGCCGAAATCCCTCTTATGTCACAATGAAATTGTGAGTTAAATCCAAAACGGTCGCTACATTTCCAAAAAGGACTTACGGGTCCAAAATGGATACCGTGTGCAAAAG
>NW_019247372.1:0-1419 GCF_002742605.1 Olea europaea var. sylvestris | reverse complement strand
CCCTCATACGTCACGATGAAGTTGTGAGTTAAATACAAAACGGTCGCTACATTTCCAAAAAGGACTTACGGGCCCAAAACGGATACCCGGTGCAAAAGTTTCGCTCAATTCTTCGTACGCTGACAATCCAAGCGTTCCAAGTATGCAAGTTCTCACACTTTGGAAAAATGACCAAAATCCCTCATACGTCACGACGAAGTGGTGAGTTCAATCCAAAACGGTCGCTACGTTTCCAAAAAGTCCTTAGGGGCCCAAAACGGACACAGTGTGCAAAAGTTACGCTCAATTCTTCGTACGCTGACAATCCAAGCATTCCAAATATGCAAGTGCTCATTCTTTCGAAAAATGGCTGAAATCCCTCGTACGTAACGATGAAGTGGTGAGTTCACTCCAAAACGGTCGCTACATTTCCAAAAAGGACTTACGGGCCCATAACGGAGACCAGATGCAAAAGTTACGCTCAATTCTTCGTACGCCAACAATCCAAGCGTTCCAGATATGCAAGTGCTCACACTTTGGAAAAATGGCCGAAATCCCTCATATGTCACGATAAAGTGGTGAGTTCAATCCAAAACGGTCGCTACATTTCGAAAAAGTAATTATGGGCTCAAAACGGACACAGTGTGTAAAAGTTACGCTCAATTCTTCGTACGCTGACAATCCAAGTGTTCCAAATATGCAAGTGCTCATTCTTTAGAAAAATGGCCGAAATCCCTCGTACGTCAAGGCGAAGTCGTGAGTTCAATCCAAAATGGTAGCTACATTTCCTAAGAGTACTTATGGTCCCAAAATGGACACCGTGTGTAAAAGTTACGCTCAATTCTTCGTACGCCGGCAATCCAAGCGTTCCAAATATGCAAGTGCTCACTCTTTCGAAAAATGCCCGAAATCCCTCATACGTCACGACGAAGTTGTGAGTTAAATACAAAACGGTCGCTACATTTCCAAAAAGGACTTACGGGCCCAAAACAGACACCGGGTGCAAAAGTTTCGCTCAATTCTTCGTACGCCGACAAGCCAAGCGTTCCAAATATGCAAGTGCTCACACTTTGGAAAAATGGCCAAAATCCCTCATACATTACGACGAAGTGGTGAGTTCAATCCAAAACGGTCGCTACATTTCCAAAAAGTACTTATGGGCGCAAAACGGACACAGTGTGCAAAAGTTACGCTCAATTCTTCGTACGCCGACAATCCAAGCGTTCCAAATATGCAAGTGCTCACTCTTTCGAAAAATGGCCAAAATCACTCATACGTCACGACGAAGTGGTGAGTTCAATCCGAAATGGTCGCTGCATTTCCAAAAAGTACTTATGGTCCCAAAACGAACACCGGATGCAAAAGTTACTCTCAATTCTTCGTACGTCGACAATCCAAGCGTTCCAAATATGCAAGTGCTCACACTTTGGAAAAATGGCC
>NW_019247371.1:0-1419 GCF_002742605.1 Olea europaea var. sylvestris | reverse complement strand
TTTGATATTTAAGATTTGTAAATATTGTGGAATCATCTTGTAATTGGAACCTTGAGTTTTTTCTGTGGTTGTATCGATTAGGCCCCTGTTGATATTGTTTGGGCAATAGGCTTTTTAAGATATTTGTAGGTTATTGTTCTAGGAGGTGGTCTCTCTGGAAGGTAGTGTGCAAATCATTCAATAGGCTTACGACTTAACCTCCTATATTAGGCCGATTTGGCTGAACTCGATTACCATTTTTGGTATTCTTGATCTTTCATTTTTCTGTATTTATTTACTATTTTATAGGAGTGTTAATGAGTCGAGCCGGCTCATGAGCTGAAAAGGCTAAGCTGGGGTTTATCTCGAGCTTTTTTTGGCCCAAGCCGAGCAAAAGCTAGACTAAAAAATCGAGGCTGGACCCGAGCTTTTGGGTCGGGCCTTACCGAGCTGAGCAGGCTCGATTTTTTGTTTTGTTGTTTCTATCCATGGTAGCAGCTAACTACCTTTTAAAGCCAGTAGTTGGCCAGGCCACGGGCTGCCCGAGCCCGCGATCCATTTTGCCTTACCTACTATTTTATGATCGGCGCTTTTTGGATTATTTGCATTGGCTGGGTTGAATATTCCTGTAGTAAAATTCTGATTTGAGAGTGATAGATATCTTAACGGTTTTTAAATCTTTCAAATTTTTTTGGATGGGTGTGGAATTATACCATTTATGTTGTATATATTTGAACTCCTATTTCAAGAGTTGCAAATACTGGAAGAGTTTTGTTCAAAGTATTGAAAATGGAGAAAATTCTTGATATGGGTTTGATCATTTTAACCCTAATCCTGGATTTTAGCCCCCGTTTTCGGAAATTGAAAATGGGTGGAATAGTATTTTTTTGAAAAATGAGTGGTTAAAAAAGAAATTTTTTTTCGATTTATGTTTAATATTATTTTATGGAAGATTGTGTGGTTGCAAATCAGAGAGAGAAAAATGGAATGTAATGTAATGGAATTTAATAGGGGTCAAACGGGGGCTTAATGACATTGATAGTACCCTAAGCACTTTGTTGCATGATTAAGATTTAAAAAAAAAATGGATTTTAGTAGGCCGCTCATATGCTGTGAATAGTGTCCAATCTTTAATTTTGTCATAGAGGGCTTTTGATTTGATAAAGAATAATTGCATCTTGTTGAATATTTATGAAACTTAAACTTTATAAAACGTTATGAATTGTCAAGATCTTTGCATCAAAACACCAAGAAAAATAATTAATGCTGAACATACTTTCATGCATGACTTCGATTCAAGAATCTTGAGGACAAGACTTTGAAAGATAAGCATCTTGATAAAGCTGTGATGCGGAGGTCATGTCCTAGTAATAATGGAGAGGCTCTAAAAGATAAGGCAACTTGGTGAAGCTGTGGTCTAGAGATGATGTCCTAACATTA
>NW_019247370.1:0-1419 GCF_002742605.1 Olea europaea var. sylvestris | reverse complement strand
TCTAAAATTTCATCAGGGTTTCATTCATTGGTGTGTTTCCATTCAAAATTTACTAGAATTTCATATGAATTTTGTTCATTCGCGCGTCCTCAATCAAATTTGACTAAAATTTCACCTGAATTTGGTTCATAGGTGCGTTTTCAATCAAATTTGACTAAAATTTCACTCGGGTTTCGTTTATTGGTTTGTATCAAATCAAATTTGACTAAAATTTCATCTGAATTTTGTTCGTTGGCATTTTTTCCATCAAACTTGACTAAAATTTCACGTGGATTTGGCTCATTGGCGCGATTCCAATCAAATTTGGTAAAATTTTCATCGAGATTTTGTTCATTAGCACGTTTCTAAACAAAATTGGCTAAACTTTCACCATGACTTTGTTCGTTAGAGCATTTTCAATCAAATTTAACCTAAAATTTCATCTGAATTTTGCTCGTTAGTGCGTTTCCAATCAAATTTGACTAGAATTTCATCTGTATTTTGTTCATTGGTGCATTTCAATAAAATATGACAAAAATGTCACCTGAGTTTGGTTCATTGACACGTTTTCAATCAAATTTGACTAAAATTTCACATGACTTTCGTTCATAGGCACATTTCGAATCAAATATAATTAAAATTTCAAGCGAGTATTTTCGTTAGCAGGTTTCCAATCAAATTTGACTAAAATTTCACATGAGTTTTGTTCATTAGCGGGTTTCCAACCAAATTTGACTAAAATTTCATTGGATTTCGTTCATTAGTAGGTATCAAATCAAATTTGACTAAAATTTCATCTGAATTTTCTTCGTTAGCACGTTTCCCATCAAATTTGATGAAAATTTCACTTGGATTTCGTTCATTAGCGTGTTTTAAATCGAATTTGACTAAAATGGCACCCGAATTTTGTTCATTGGCGCGTTTCCAATAAAATTTGACTAAAATTTCAAACGATTTTGGTTCATTGGCAATTTCGAATTAAATTTGACTAAACTTTCAAGTGGATATTTTCATTGGCACGTTTTCATTCAAATTTGACTAAAATTTCACATGAGTTTTGTTCATTGGAGCGTTCCTAGTCAAATTTGACCAAAATTTCACATGGGTTTCGTTCATTGGCTTGTATCAAATCAAATTTGACTAAAATTTCATCTGAATCTTTTTCGTTGGTGCGTTTCCCATTAAATTTGACTAAAAATTCACATGGGTTTGGTTCATTGACGCGATTCCAATCAAATTTGTCTAAAATTTCATTGGGATTTTTCATTGGCATGTTTCTAATCAAATTTGACTAAAATTTCACCAGGATTTTGTTCTTTAGTGCATTTCCAATTAAATTTAACTAGAATTTCATCTTAATTTTGTTCATTGTCGTGTTTTCAATTAGATTTTACAAAAATTTCACTTGATTTTGGTTCATTGGCTCATTTACATTCAAAT
>NW_019247369.1:0-1419 GCF_002742605.1 Olea europaea var. sylvestris | reverse complement strand
ATCACGGGATTTTAGCCAAATTCTTTCGTTTAGGACTCCGAATAATTAATTTTCGTATTAATTATGTCAGGTTGAAGATGTGTAGGATAGAAAATTAACAACGCAAAACCGCACCAGGGATAATTTTTTCATTTCTCGCGACGGTGTCGAAATGGGCCGAAATTTGGCAGGTTGATTGGAAACGGCCCCAGAAATTGGCCTCAAGGCACAGACCCGAGATCTTGGGATTTTAACCAAATTTCTTCGTTTAGACCTCCGAATAATTCATTTACATATTAATTATGTCAGGTTGAAGAAGCGTTGGACAGAAAATTAACAACGCAAAACCGCACGAGGGACAATTTCGTTATTTGTCACGATGGTGTCGGAATGGGCCAAAATTTGGCAGGTTGATTGGAAACGGCCCCAGAAATTGGACTCGGGGCACAGACCCGAGATCATGGATTTTAGCCAAACTTCTTCATTTAGGCCTCCGAATAATTCGTTTTCGTATTAATTATATCAGGTTGAAGATGTGTTGGACAGTAAATTAACAAAGAAAAACCGCACCAGGGGCAAATTCGTCATTTGTCACGACGGTGTCGAAATGGGCCGAAATTTGGCATGTTGATTGGAAACGGCCCTAGAAATTGGATTCGGGGCAGTGTCCCGGGATCATGGGATTTTAGCCAAATTCCTTCGTTTAGGACTCCGAATAATTAATTTCCCTATTAATTATGTTAGGTTGACGATGTGTTGGATAGAAAATTAACAACGCAAAACCGCACCAGGGTCAATTTCGTTATTTGTCGCGACGGTGTCGGAGTGGGCCGAAATTGGGCTGGTTGATTAGAAACAGCCCCAGAAATTGGAGTCGGGGCACTGACCCGGGATCACGGGATTTTAGCCAAATTCCTTCGTTTAGGACTCCGAATAATTAATTTCCCTATTAATTATGTTAGGTTGACGATGTGTTGGATAGAAAATTAACAACGCAAAACCGCACCAGGGTCAATTTCGTTATTTGTCGCGACGGTGTCGGAGTGGGCCGAAATTGGGCTGGTTGATTAGAAACAGCCCCAGAAATTGGAGTCGGGGCACTGACCCGGGATCACGGGATTTTAGCCAAATTCCTTCGTTTAGGCCTTCGAATAATTAATTTCCGTATTAATTATGTCAGGTTGAAGATGTGTTGGACAGAAAATTAACAACGTAAAACTGCACCAGGGTTAATTTTGTCATTTGTCGCGACGGTGTCGGAATGGTCCGAAATTAGGCAAGTTGATTGGAAACGGCCCCAGAAATTGGAGTCGTGGCACAGACCAGGGATCACGGGATTTTAGCCAAATTCTGTTGCTTAGGCCTCTGACTAATTAATTTTCGTATTAATTAGGATAGGTGGAAGAGTGTTTGAAAAAAATTAAGAAAGAGAAACCGCAC
>NW_019247368.1:0-1420 GCF_002742605.1 Olea europaea var. sylvestris | reverse complement strand
AGATAAAATTTTGAACAAAATTCACTCAAAAAAGTATCACCGGCTTCATAATTTTGAATGAATAGTAATCCAGTATTTCAAAAGTACAAAATTTTAGACAAAATCCTATCTCAAATTTACACACAAAACCGGAATTTATTGCCATAAAAATTCAAAAACACAAAAATTACACAGTTCCATTCAATGCTTACTAAAATAAAACGAACATAAATTTACAATATATATTATCTCACATTTCTTCAAATAAAAAAAACCCACATTACAAACCCCAACTTCAAATTCATTATCCAAAAAGGCTCAAACTTTTGCAAGAATTTACCAGCCAATGCCATCCACCAAGCCCAACAGCTTTCTTCACTACGCCTTGAAGCCCCACTAGCACAGACTTGGTGCGGTTATTTCCAGTCACCACGACCTTAGTATGGCGTGGCAGGACAGAAAGCTCCTCCTCACTGCTCTCACCACAGCTCTGAAACTGTGAAGAGTGTGAAGAAAATCCTCCATTGTGTACAGTACTCTCCACTGCAGTTTCCAGCATTTCCAAAAAAACCCCCCAAAAAAAAACAAATTTGCTACCTCAGGCTTTAAATTTAGGCCTGATCGGAAGATCCTGCATTGGTGAGTACAAAAATGAAGTCTTCAAGTTAAAGGGTGTTGGAAATTGGAGGTGAAATTTGGGTTTTTTCAGACAGAGAAAACACAGATTATAGAGAGAGAGAAAAAGATTGGAGAGTGTCTGTGTTTTGTACTATGAAACTTACTTTATTATTGTTTGTGTGAGAAGGCTATGAATCCCGAAGACTTGAAATGAACCAATGACAAGCTGCCGCGTATTTGAAGTGGCTCGTCGTGCAATAATCCCCCTAGAGGGATGAGTTATATAGTTCGACCGTTTGACTCTTTATCAAATGACTAAATTACCCTCAAACCTCTTTTGATATTTTTTGTTTTGTGCATGTTTTGTTCTGATTTTTCATTAAGTAAAATTATTTTATGTTTTATACCCCAATATATAAATAATATTTGTTTAGTGCATGTTTTATTCTAATTATTCACTCCAAAAAATTAATTTTTAATAGTTACTTCCCTAAGTTAGTCGTAATTTTTTATTTCTTTTCTCACAAATGAAATTCACTTTTCTCTCTAATAGTTAAAAAATCAATTTTTATAATCACCATCGAACAAACTCTTAATTATGTAATTAAGAAAAAGGTTATCCTAATGGGTATTTTCTTCATTTCGACAAACAAAATCTGTCTATCAAAATAGTTGGTTGATTTAATGGAATTCTTCATTTAGTTCTTCGTTATAGGCCCTGTTTGGTACACATTAATGTAAAAATGAGAATAAAAAATATAATCGTTTAGGCTTCATACACGAGATAAAACGTCAAATATGATGGTTTGATGTGATGGATAAC
>NW_019247367.1:0-1420 GCF_002742605.1 Olea europaea var. sylvestris | reverse complement strand
CGGTTAATAAGAGTCGCAGGAGTCGTAGTCAACAGCCCTGGTGCCGCGGCAGAACTCTGTTGCACCTGCACCCGATACCATCTCTTCCCGGTGAAATCTCCTTAAGGTTTCCAAAATATGAGATTCAGAAAACCCTACCCGATCCGTTCGATCAACAACGGTTTTCCGGATCTTTGTTGGCGCCGGCAAAGGTTCAACTTCTTTCGTTATCATCACGGCGGTGGCGAACGGCGCCGTATGCACATGCGGTTGAGACGACGAGCAGCCCTGATCATCCTGTCATTTTGACACAAAAATTTCACCATTTCGATCTCAAAAAATCATGATGAAATAAACGAAGCAAAAAAATGAAATTATTTTTCATACATTTGAAATTTCGTCACGCATTCGCTTCGTTCGAACCTCTCTTTCGCCGATTATCGAACCTTCGCTACTTGAAGAACTCACCGGCGGCGGTGAAGCCGATGACCATGGAACTACCTGATTCTCCTCCTCCTCTAAGTCCTCATCCTCAGTTTCGTCTTCGTTTTCCACATTGCTTTCGTCATCCTCTTCTTCTTCTTCCTCTTCCGTCGTGACACACTTATCACACACAGAAACGGTGGGAGCCAATTTCGCACCAGAGGCGGACCACGGCATCGGCGACTGACATACGTGACAAAGCAGATTTCTCGAGTGCCTAGCCACCAGGAAGTTCGCCGAGTGCACCTTCGCATCGCAGTCCCAGCACAAGCTCGCCTGGTCCGACTCACAGTACATCCTAGCCATTCCTTTACACAATACGCACCTCTTCATCTCGCCTAAATCTCTAAAAATTCTCTGGAATTTTCAATTATTAGGCCAAAAATTGGTGAGAGAAAAATGGAAAATTAGAAGAGAGAGTATAGAAAAAACTGACGAGAAATAGGAAGCAACTTCTACAATTCAACCTGTAGTCAGCTGCTTGACAAGGACCTTTACATCGTATTAAATTACCAAACTGCCACAAAACAATAGATTGTAGGGCAATTCTAACTCAGTTGCCAAACGTAGCCACGTGTCTCACTTTGATACAGCTTCATTGTTTCTGTCGTATTTAGGTCCCTTTTGGTACACGTAAAGAGGAATAGTGTTTGTTTGGGTTCCATTATAGTCACCGAAGACAGAGAGAGGAGAAAGTGAAGGCCAAAAGCCATGGAGGAAATATATGAATTTTAGGTGTTTAAATCATACGTTGAGAAAATGAAAATTGGTGAATACATAAATTTAAAAAAAAAAAAAAGGAATTTATGGGGAAAAAGAAGTCAACAATTAATTTTAACAACTCATTTTATGAAATTCACAATTTTTAATCACATCTTTCATCAATTTTTATCAAAATTTACTAAAATCTTGATTTTAGCCCTTGTTTGGCCCCCATTTTAGGAAAATGAAAATGTGT
>NW_019247366.1:0-1420 GCF_002742605.1 Olea europaea var. sylvestris | reverse complement strand
TGAGTATTTTGTGACGTTTATTGATGATTTCAGTTGTTACACTTGGATATATTTTCTCCGCTCCAAAAGTGAGGTCGATACTTCTCTTCAGACTTTTGTAGCATTCATTGAAACACGATTTTCTTCCAGTATTCAAGTTCTGAGGTCTGATAACAGTGGTGAATATGTCTCATTAGTGCCAGACCTTCTTACAGCAAAAGGGTATTCTCTCTCAACACTCTTGTCCATATACTCCTCAACAGAATGGAGTGATGAAAAGCAAGAATTGTCACTTGTTGGATGTTGTCAAAGTTTCGTCCTTGGAATCTTCGATTTTGTCCAAATTTTGGATTGAAGCCCTCTTCACAGCTGTTTATCTGATTAATCAACTTTCTGCTCAACATTTGAATTTTCACTCTCCTCATTTTCACCTACCCAGCACACATCCTGGCTATGATATGTTGCATACTTTTGGTTGTGTTTGCTTCATCCATTTGCCTTCCCATGAGTGCCATAAATTTGCTACTCAATTTGTACGGTGTGCATTCATGAGTTATAGTATTGCTCAAAAGGATTTTGTCTGTTATAATGGTACTACTAATTGCTTTCGTATCTCTCGCAATGTATTTTTGAGAATCAGTATTACTTTCTACAACGTGTCACCTTTTGATTTGGCTCCCCTCATTAGCTTTGAGGAGAGGTCTCATTCTATCGAGCGTTTCAAACATGGCATGATATATCTGAGACGAAGGCCTGTTGCTTCGTGTCCCTTCCCGATCTTGATCCAAATCCTATCCCAGACTCTACTGCTCTTCAGCGATCTATCGGCATTACTCATCCTCCTTATCGGTATAGTTTCTCTGCATCCTTGTCTCATTTCATAGTTCCTACTTCTAATTCTCAAGCTGTTATCCAATATTGTTGGGAGAAAGCTATGCAAGAAGACCTTCAATCTCTACAACAAAATCATACATGGGATATTATTTCTTGCCCTCCTGGCATCAAACCTATTGGGTGTAAAAAGGTTTGTTCCGTTAAGTTTCGCTCTGATAGATCGCTAGAACGATATAAAGATCAATTGGTTGCTCTTGAGAATCATCAAGAATATGACGTAGATTATGAGGAGACCTTTGCTCCTGTGGCCAAGATGACAATAGTTTGGAGCGTTCTAGCTATAGATGCCTCTAGAGGATGGTCCTTGTGGCAAATGAATGTCGGCAATGCTTTCTTACTTGGAGATCTTAAGCAAGAAATTTATATGACACCCCCTGTGAGGCCTCTTTTTGTTACCATCTTAAGATGTGTGTAAGCTAAACCGCTCACTTTGTGGGTAGAAACAAGCTCTTCTTACTTCGTTTGATAAGTTTCGCTCTACTCTCTTGAGTTTATCATTTACCTAGAGTAAATATGATTCATCTCAAACACTAAGGCGAGTATAGTG
>NW_019247365.1:0-1420 GCF_002742605.1 Olea europaea var. sylvestris | reverse complement strand
TACAATTAAAGGTGGATATATATAACTTTAGGTATATTATCAATTGGTCTAAGACACAAAGGATTGGGCCAAGATACATAGAAACCCTCCTATAAGTGAATTTGGGCCAGGGCAATATTAAAACCAATTAAGTTGCTACTAGTAGCCCACATTGTTTTCGGGTCAAGCATATGAATTGATTGGTTAATAAATATTTCACTCATCGGCCGAAGCATATGAAATATAATCTGAAACTGTTTAAAATCATTACCCGAAATTTGTTGGGTATTAAAACCCAACAAATCTCCACCTTAATGCCCAATAAACTTACAAATAATCAAAATACACAGTTAGCACTTGCATAATCAAGGTAACCAATAAAATTGCATCACATATCTTACCTCTGTAAGGAATTTTTAAACGATCGTGTGGGCTTATATGTGTAAATTGTTGTGTATTAAATTAAAGGCTATCGAATTCGGTTGAGCCCAATTAAAGTGATTTAATAAGGTTTCGATTTTAGGCCGTTATGCATGCAATTAAAGTATGTGTTTATAAATATGTAGAGATCGATCCCAAGTCCCTAATTCCACGATGAGCCGAATTGGGTCAAAGGGCGTCGATATATAAATACGGTTATGGTCCTTAAATCACACGTACGTATTATTCATTCTCTTCTGCATCCCATCACAGAGAGAAAAATGAGACTACGTGTAGATTTGGAAGACCATACCGCAGGATTCAATTATTGCAAATAATCATGTCTGATTCAGGTACGCTTCCGCTATAGTTCTTCAATTTCTCGATGATTTAACATGAAAAATACAGTAATTTAAAGATAATAAATTATCCTTCAAGTGGTATCAGAGCCTTTTCATATTGAATCATTGAGAATCGAATAATTTATTTGGTTCTTGCAATATTATTTTGAAGTTTTCAAATTTAACAATTTTAGATCTTTATTTTGTTGAATTTGAAAACTTTTGCGGTATATTTTTCGTTATTATCTTTCATATTTGGATTAAAGACTTTGGAATTTAGATTATGAATTTTTTGAGGAATTACAGATTTTGGGTTTAAAAAAAAAATAAAATAATTGGGTTTTTCGGCTATCGGAGCAACACCCGCTGCCAGCCGGCGCTGCTACAAATGGTGCTGCTATCGGGGGAACGTCGGCATCGGCATCGGCCGCCCTCCCAATTTATACCGGGCGGCGCACAAAGGAAGAGATGAAAGAGAAAATTTTAGGATTTCAGTTTTGGATATTTTGGGGGCGGGGCCTCACGTGTAAATTGAATAACTTGAGGCCCCTGCTTGCAATTAGGGTTAAGGTTATAAAATTAAAGTTTCAATCCCTGATATTTAAGTTATATTAAGGTTTGGGCATTTAAGTTTTGAATTTAATAATTCAGTCCCTAAGGTTTAAAATTTAATTAATTCG
>NW_019247364.1:0-69569 GCF_002742605.1 Olea europaea var. sylvestris | reverse complement strand
ACCGTGTGCAAAAGTTACGCTCAATTCTTCGTACGCCGACAATACAAGCATTCCAAATATGCAAGTGCTCATTCTTTCGAAAATTGGCTGAAATCCCTCCTACGTCACGATGAAGTGGTGAGTTCAATCCAAAATGGTCGCTACATTTCCAAAAAGTTCTTGTGGGCCCAAAACGGACACCGTGCGCAAAAGTTACGCTCAATTTTTCGTACGCAGACAATCCAAGCGTTCCAAATATGTAAGTGCTCATCCTTTCGAAAAATGGCCAAAATCCCTCGTACGTCACGATGAAGTTGTGAGTTCAATCCAAAACGGTCGCTACATTTCCAAAACGTACTTATGGGCCCAAAACGGACACCGTGTGCAAAAGTTACGCTCAATTCTTCGTACGCCGGCAATCCAGGCGTTCCAAATAAGCAAGTGCTCACTCTATCGAAAAATGGCCAAAATCTCTCGTACGTCACGATGAAGTTCTGAGTTCAATCCAAAATGATCGCTACATTCCAAAAAGTACTTATGGGCCCAAAACGAACACCGTGTGCAAAAGTTACGCTCATTTCTTCGTACGCCGACTATCCAAGCGTTCCAAATATGCAAGTATTCATTCCTTCAAAAAATGGCCGAAATCCCTCTTACATCACGACGAAGCGGTGAGTTCAATCCAAAATGATCACTACATTTCCAAAGAGTAGTTATAGGCCCAAAATGGACACCGTGTGCAAAAGTTACGCTCAATTCTTCATACGCCGACAATCCAAGCGTTCCAAATATGCAAGTGCTCATTCTTTCGAAAAATGGCTGACATCCCTCCTATGTCACGACGAAGTGGTGAGTTCAATACAAAATGGTTGCCACATTTCCAAAAAGTTCTTGTGGGCCCAAAACGGATACCGTGTGCAAAAGTTACGCTCAATTCTTCGTCCGCCGACTCTCCAAGCGTTCTAAATATGCAAGTGTTCATTCTTTCGAAAAATAGCCAAAATCCCTCGTACGTCACGATGAAGTTGTGAGTTCAATCCAAAACGATCGTTACATTTCCAAAAAGTACTTATTGGCCCAAAATGAACACCGTGTGCAAAAGTTACGCTCATTTGTTCGTACGCCGACTATCCAAGCGTTCCAAATATACAAGTGCTCATTCTTTCGAAAAATGGCTGAAATCCCTCATACGTCACGATGAAGTGGTGAGTTCAATCCAAAATGGTAGCTATTCCAAATATACAAGTGCTCATTCTTTCGAAAAATGGCCGAAATCCCTCATACGTCACGATGAAGTGGTGAGTTCAATCCAAAACGGTCGCTACATTTCCAAAACGTACTTATGGGCCCAAAACGGACACCGTTTGCAAAAGTTACGCTCAATTCTTTGTATGCCGACAATCCAAGCATTCCAAATATGCAAGTGCTCATTCTTTCGAAAAATGGCCGAAATCCCTCCTACGTCACGATGAAGTGGTGAGTTCAATCCAAAGTGGTCGTTACATTTCCAAAAAGTTCTTATGGGCCCAAAATGGACACCATGTGCAAAAGTTACGATCAATTCTTCGTCCGCCGACTCTCCTAGCGTTCTAAATATACAACTGCTCATTCTTTCGAAAAATGGCCAAAATCCCTCATACATCACGACGAAGTAGTGAGTTCAATCCAAAACGGTCACTACATTTCCAAAAAGTTCTTGTGGGCCCAAAATGGACACCGTGTGCAAAAGTTACGCTCAATTCTTCGTCCGCCGACTCTCCTAGCGTTCTAAATATACAACTGCTCATTCTTTCGAAAAATGGCCAAAATCCCTCGTACGTCACGATGAAGTGGTGAGTTCAATCCAAAATGGTCGCTCCAATTCCAAAAAGTACTTATGGGTCGAAAACGAACACCGTGTGCAAAAGTTACACTCATTTCTTCGTCCGCCGACTCTCCTAGCGTTCTAAATATACAACTGCTCATTCTTTCGAAAAATGGCCAAAATCCCTCGTACGTCACGATGAAGTGGTGAGTTCAATCCAAAGTGGTCGTTACATTTCCAAAAAGTTCTTATGGGCCCAAAACGGACACCGTGTACAAAAGTTACGCTCAATTCTTCGTCCGTCGACAATCCAAGCGTTCCAAATATACAAGAGGTCATTCTTTCGAGAAATGGCTGAAATCCCTCATACGTCACGATGAAGTGGTGAGTTCAATCCAAAACGGTCGCTACAATTCCAAAAAGTACTTATTGGCCCAAAGTGAACACCGTGTGCAAAAGTTACGCTCATTTATTCTTCCGCCGACTCTCCAAGCATTCTAAATATGCAAGTGCTCATTCTTTCGAAAAATCACTAAAATCCCTCATACGTCACTTTGAAGTTGTAAGCTCAATCCAAAACGGTCGCTACATTTTCAAAAAGTACTTATGGGCCCAAAACGGACACCGTGGGCAAAACTTACACTCAATTCTTCGTATGCCGACAACCCAAGCGTTTGAAATATGCAAGTGCTCATTCTTTCGAAAAATGGCCAAAATCCCTCATACGTCACGATCAAGTCGTGACTTCAATCCAAAACGGTCGCTACATTTCTGCAAAGTACTTATGGGCCCAAAACGGACGCCATTTGCAAAAGTTACGCTCAATTCTTCTTACGCTGACTCTCCAAGCGTTTCAAATATGCAAGTGCCCATTCTTTCAAAAAATGGCCGAAATCCCTTATTCGTCACGACAAAGTGGTGAGTTCAATCCAAAACGGTCGCTACATCTCCGAAAAGTTCTTGTGGGCCCAAAATGGATAACGTGTGCAAAAGTTGCGCTCAATTCTACGTACGCCGACAATCCAAGCGTTTCAAATATGCAAGTGCTCATTCCTTCAAAAAATGGCCAAAATCCCTCATACGTGACGACGAAGTGGTGAGTTCAATCCAAAACGGTCGCTACATTTCCAAAAAGTTCTTATTGGCCCAAAACGGACACCGTGTGCCAAAGTTACGCTCAATTCTTCGTCCGTCGACACTCCAAGCGTTCTAAATACGCAAGTGCTCATTCTTTCAAAAAATAGCCAAAATCCCTCGTACGTCACGATGAAGTTGTGAGTTCAATCCAAAATGGTAGCTACATTTCCAAAACGTACTTATGGGCCCAAACGGACACCGTGTGCAAAAGTTACGCTCAATTCTTCGTACGCCGGCAATCCAGGCGTTCCAAATAAGCAAGTGCTCATTCTATCGAAAAATGGCCAAAATCCCTCGTATGTCACGATGAAGTTCTGAGTACAATCCAAAATGGTTGCTACATTTCCAAAAAGTACTTATGGGCCCAAAACGGACACCGTGTGCAAAAGTTACGCTCATTTCATCGTACGCCGACTATCCAAGCGTTCCAAATATGCAAGCGCTCATTCTTTTGAAAAATGGCTGGAATCCCTCATACCTCACGACGAAGTAGTGAGTTCAATCCAAAACGATCGCTACATTTCCAAAAAGTACTTATGGGCCCAAAATGGACACCATGTATGAAAGTTACGATCAATTCTTCGTCTGCCGACTCTCCTAGCGTTCTAAATATACAAGCGCTCATTCTTTCGAAAAATTGCCAAAATCCCTCATACATCACGACGAAGTGGTGAGTTCAATCCCAAACGGTCGCTACATTTCCAAAAAGTTCTTGTGGGCCCAAAACGGACGCCGTGTGCAAAAGTTACGCTCAATCCTTCGTACGCCGACAATCCAAGCGTTCCAAATATACAAGAGGTCATTCTTTCGAGAAATGGCTAAAATCCCTCATACGTCACGATGAAGTGGTGAGTTCAATCCAAAACAGTCGCTACATTTCCAGAAAGTACTTATTGGCCCAAAATGAACACCGTGTGCAAAAGTTACGCTCATTTCTTCGTCCGCCTACTCTCCAAGCGTTCTAAATATGCAAGTGCTCATTCTTTCGAAAAATGGCCAAAATCCCTCGTACGTCACGATGAAGTGGTGAGTTCAATCCAAAACGGTCGCTACATTTCCAAAAAGTACTTGGGGGCCCAAAACGGACACCGTGGGCAAAAGTTACGCTCAATTCTTCGTCCGCCGACTATCCAAGCGTTCCAAATATACAAGAGGTCATTCTTTCGAGAAATGGCTGAACTCCCTCATACGTCACGATGAAGTGGTGAGTTCAATCCAAAACGGTCGCTACATTTCCAAAAAGTACTTATTGGCCCAAAATGAACACCGTGTGCAAAAGTTACGCTCATTTATTCGTCCGCCGACTCTCCAAGCATTCTAAATATGCAAGTGCTCATTCTTTCGAAAAATCACTAAAATCCCTCATACGTCACTTTGAAGTTGTAAGCTCAATCCAAAACGGTCGCTACATTTCCAAAAAGTACTTATGGGCCCAAAACGGACACCGTGGGCAAAACTTACGTTCAATTCTTCGTACGCCGAAAACCCAAGCGTTTGAAATATGTAAGTGCTCATTCTTTCGAAAAATGGCCAAAATCCCTCATACGTCACGATCAAGTCGTGACTTCAATCCAAAACGATCGCTACATTTCTGCAAAGTACTTATGGGCCCAAAACGGACGCCATTTGCAAAAGTTACGCTCAATTCTTCTTACGCTGACTCTCCAAGCGTTTCAAATATGCAAGTGCCCATTCTTTCGAAAAATGGCCGAAATCCCTTATTCGTCACGACAAAGTGGTGCGTTCAATCCAAAACGGTCGCTACATTTCCGAAAAGTTCTTGTGGGCCCAAAACGGATACCGTGTTCAAAAGTTGCGCTCAATTCTACGTACGCCGACAATCCAAGCGTTCCAAATATGCAAGTGCTCATTCTTTCGAAAAATGGCCAAAATCCCTCATACGTGACGACGAAGTGGTGAGTTCAATCCAAAACGGTCGCTACATTTCCAAAAAGTTCTTATTGGCCCAAAACGGACACCGTGTGCCAAAGTTACGCTCAATTCCTCGTCCGTCGACACTCCAAGCGTTCTAAATACGCAAGTGCTCATTCTTTCAAAAAATAGCCAAAATCCCTCGTACGTCACGATGAAGTTGTGAGTTCAATCCAAAACGGTCGCTACATTTCCAAAACGTACTTATGGGCCCAAACGGACACCGTCTGCAAAAGTTACGCTCAATTCTTCGTACGTCGGCAATCCAGGCGTTCCAAATAAGCAAGTGCTCATTCTATCGAAAAATGGCCAAAATCCCTCGTATGTCACGATGAAGTTCTGAGTTCAATCCAAAATGGTCGCTACATTTCCAAAAAGTACTTATGGGCCCAAAACGAACACCGTGTGCAAAAGTTAAGCTCATTTCTTCGTACGTCGACTATCCAAGCGTTCCAAATATGCAAGCGCTCATTCTTTTGAAAAATGGCTGGAATCCCTCATACCTCACGACGAAGTAGTGAGTTCAATCCAAAACGATCGCTACATTTCCAAAAAGTACTTATGGGCCCAAAATGGACACCATGTATGAAAGTTACGATCAATTCTTCGTCTGCCGACTCTCCTAGCGTTCTAAATATACAAGCGCTCATTCTTTCGAAAAATTGCCAAAATCCCTCATACATCACGACGAAGTGGTGAGTTCAATCCCAAACGGTCGCTACATTTCCAAAAAGTTCTTGTGGGCCCAAAACGGACACCGTGTGCAAAAGTTACGCTCAATCCTTCGTACGCTGACAATCCAAGCGTTCCAAATATACAAGAGTTCATTCCTTTGAGAAATGGCCGAAATCCCTCATACGTCACGGTGAAGTGGTGAGTTCAATCCAAAACATTCGCTACATTTCCAAAAAGTACTTATTGGCCCAAAATGAACACCGTGTGTAAACGTTACGCTCATTTCTTCGTCCGTCGACTCTCCAAGCATTCTAAATATGCAAGTGCTCATTCTTTCGAAAAATGGCCAAAATCCCTCGTACGTCACGATGAAGTGGTGAGTTCAATCCAAAACGGTCGCCTCATTTCCAAAAAGTTCTTTTGGCCCAAAACGGACACCGTGTGCAAAAGTTACTCTCAATTCTTCATCCGCTGACTCTCCAAGCGTTCTAAATATGCAAGTGCTCATTCTTTCGAAAAATCGCTAAAATCCCTCATACATCACTTTGAAGTTGTGAGC
Source organism: Olea europaea var. sylvestris (assembly GCF_002742605.1). NCBI lineage: Eukaryota > Viridiplantae > Streptophyta > Magnoliopsida > Lamiales > Oleaceae > Olea > Olea europaea. The sequence continues at coordinate 63,483 of NW_019247364.1, read as the reverse complement.
TCAATCCAAAACGGTCGATACGTTTCCAAAAAGTACTTATGGGCCCAAAACGGACACCGTGGGCAAAAGCTACGCTCAATTCTTCGTACGTCGACAACCCAAGCGTTTGAAATATGCAAGTGCCGATTCTTTCGAAAAATGGACAAAATCCCTCATACGTCACGATCAAGTCGTGACTTCAATCCAAAACGGTCGCTACATTTCTGCAAAGTACTTATGGGCCCAAAACGGATGCCATTTGCAAAAGTTACGCTCAATTCTTCTTACGCTGACTCTCCAAGCGTTTCAAATATGCAAGTGCCCATTCTTTCGAAAAATGGCCGAAAACCCTTATTCGTCACGACAAAGTGGTGAGTTCAATCCAAAACGGTCGCTACATTTCCGAAAAGTTCTTGTGGGCCCAAAATGGACACCGTGTGCAAAAGTTGCGCTCAATTCTACGTACGCCAACAATCCAAGCGTTCCAAATATATAAGTGCTCATTCTTTCGAAAAATGCCCAAAATCCCTCATACGTGATGATGAAGTGGTGAGTTCAATCCAAAATGGTCGCTACATTTCCAAAAAGTTCTTACTGGCCTAAAACGGACACCGTGTGCCAAAGTTACGCTCAATTCTTCGTCCGTCGACTCTCCAAGCGTTCTAAATATGCAAGTGCTCATTCTTTCAAAAAATAGCCAAAATCCTTCGTACGTCACGATGAAGTTGTGAGTTCAATCCAAAACGGTCGCTACATTTCCAAAAAGTACTTATTGGCCTAAAATGAACATCGTGTGCAAAAGTTACGCTCATTTCTTCGTCCGCAGACTCTCCAAGCGTTCTAAATATACAAGCGCTCATTCTTTCGAAAAATGGCCGGAATCCCTCATACCTCATGACAAAGTGGTGAGTTCAATCCAAAACGGTCGCTACATTTCAAAAAGTACTTATGGGCCCAAAACGGACACCGTGTGCAAAAGTTGCGCTCAATTCTTCGTACGCCGACAATCCAAGCGTTCCAAATATTCAAGTGCTCATTCTATCGAAAAATGGCTGAAATCCCTCGTACGTCACGATGAAGTTGTGAGTTCAATCCAAAACGGTCGCTACATTTCCAAAACGTACTTATTGGCCCAAAATGAACATCGTATGCAAAAGTTACGCTCATTTCTTCGTATGCCGACTATCCAAGCATTCCAAATATGCAAGTGCTCATTCTTTAGAAAAATGGCTGAAATCCCTCTTACCTCATGATGAAGCGGAGAGTTCAATCCAAAATGGTCGCTATATTTCCAAAAAGTACTTATGGGCCCAAAACGGACATCGTGTGCAAAAGTTACGATCAATTCTTCATACGTCGACAATCCAGGCATTCTAAATATGCAAGTGCTCATTCTTTCGAAAAATGGCCAAAATCCCTCGTACGTCGCGACGAAGTGGTGAGTTCAATCCAAAACCGTCGCTACATTTCCAAAAAGTTCTTGTGGGCCCAAAACGGACACCGTGTGCAAAGCTTACTCTCAATTCTTCGTACGCCGACTCTCCAAGCGTTCTAAATATGCAAGTGCTCATTCTTTCGAAAAATGGCCGAAATCCCTCATACGTCACGATGAAGTGGTGAGTTCAATCCAAAACGGTCGCTACATTTCCAAAAAGTACTTATGGGCCCAAAACGAACACCGTGTGCAAAAGTTACGCTCATTTCTTCGTACACCGACTATCCAAGCGTTCCAAATATGAAAGTGCTCATCCTTTCAAAAAATGTCCGAAATCCCTCCTACGTCACAATGAAGTGGTGAGTTCAATCCAAAACTGTCGCTACATTTCCAAAATGTTCTTGTGGGCCCAAAACGAACACCGTGTGTAAAAGTTACGGTCAATTCATTGTCCTCCGACTCTCCAAGCGTTCCAAATATGCAAGTGCTCATTCTTTCGCAAAATCGCTAAAATCCCTCATACGTCACTTTGAAGTTGTGAGCTCAATCCAAAATGGTTGCTACATTTCCAAAAAGTACTTATGGGCCCAAAACGGACACCGTGGGCAAAACTTACGCTCAATTCTTTGTACGCCGACAACACAAGCGTTTGAAATATTCAAGTGCTCATTCTTTCGAAAAATGGCCGAAATCCCTCATACGTCACGATCAAGTCGTGACTTCAATGCAAAACGGTCACTGCATTTCTGCAAAGTACTTATGGGCCCAAAACGGACGCCGTTTGCAAAAGTTACGCTCAATTCTTCTTATGCTGACTCTCCAAGCGTTTCAAACATGCTAGTGCTCATTCTTTCGAAAAATGGCCGAAATCCCTTATACGTCACGACGAAGTGGTGAGTTCAATCCAAAACGGTTGCTACATTTTCGAAAAGTTCTTGTGGGCCCAAAACGGACACCGTGTGCAAAAGTTACGCTCAATTCTTCGTCCGCCAACTCTCCAATTGTTCTAAATATGCAAGTACTCATTCTTTCGAAAAATGACCAAAATCCCTCGTACACCACGATGATGTGGTGAGTTCAATCCAAAACGGTCGCTACATTTCCAAAAAGTACTTACGGGCCCAAAATGGACACCATGTGCAAAAGTTAAGCTCAATTCTTCGTACGCCGACAATCCAAGCGTTCCAAATATGCAAGTGCTCATTCTTTCGAAAAATGGCCAAAATCCCTCCTACGTCATGACGAAGTGGTGAGTTCAATCCAAAATGGTCGCTACATTTCCAAAAAGTTCTTGTGAGCCCAAAACGGACACCGTGTACAAAAGTTACGCTCAATTCTTCGTCCGCCGACTCCCCAATCATTCCAAATATGCAAGTGTTCATTCTTTCAAAAAATGGCCGAAATCCCTCATACGTAACGATGAAGTGGTGAGTTCAATCCAAAACGTTCGCTACATTTCCAAAAAGTTCTTATGGGCCTAAAACGGACACTGTGTGCAAAAGTTACGCTCAATTCTTCGTACGCCGACTCTCCAAGCGTTCTAAATATGCAAGCGCTCATTCTTTCAAAAAATGGCAAAAATACTCGTACGTCACGACGAAGTAGTGAGTTCAATCCAAAACGATCGCTACATTTCCAAAATGTACTTATGGGCCCAAAACGGACACCGTGTCCAAAAGTTATGCTCAATTCTTTGTACGTCAACAATCCAAGCGTTCCAAATAAACAAAAGTGCTCATTCTTTCGAAAAATAGTAGAAATCCCTCATACATCACGACGAAGTGGTGAGTTCAATCCAAAACGGTCGCTACATTTTCAAAAAGTACTTATGGGCCCAACACGGACACCGTGTGCAAAAGTTACACTCAATTCTTCATACATCGACAATCCAAGCATTCCAAATATGCAAGTGCTCATTCTTTCCAAAAATGGCCGAAATCCCTCATACGTTACGACGGAGTGGTGAGTTCCATCCAAAACGGTCGCTACATTTTCAAAAAGTTCTTGTGGGCCCAAAATGGATACCGTGTGCAAAAGATACGCACAATTCTTCGTCCACCGACTCTCCAAGCGTTCTAAATATGCAAGTGCTCATTCTTTCGAAAAATGGCCAAAATCCCTCATACATCTCGACGAAGGGGTTAGTTCAATCCAAAACGGTCAACACATTTCCAAAAAGTTCTTGTGGGCCCAAAACGGACACTAGGTACAAAAGTTACGCTCAATTCTTCGTCCGTCGACTCACCAAGCGTTCTAAATATGCAAGTGCTCATTCTTTCAAAAAACGGCCAAAATCCCTCGTACGTCACGATGAAGTTGTGTGTTCAATCAAAAACGGTCGTCACATTTCCAAAAACCACTTATGGGCCCAAAACGGACACCGTGTGCCGAAGTTACGCTCAATTCTTCGTACGCCGACAATCCAAGCGTTCCAAATATGCAAGTGCTCATTCTTTTGAGAAATTGCCAAAATCCCACATACGTCACGATGAAGTGGTGAGTTAAATCCAAAATGGTCGCTACATTTCCAAAATGTTCTTGTGGGCCCAAAACGAAAATCGTGTGCAAAAGTTACGCTCAATTCTTCGTCCGTCGATTCTCCAAGCGTTCTAAATATGCAAGTGCTCATTCTTTTGAAAAATCACTAAAATCCCTCGTACGTCACAATGAAGTGGTGAGTTCAATCCAAAATGGTCGCTACATTTCCAAAAAGTTCTTATGGGCCCAAAACGAAAATCGTGTGCAAAAGTTACGCTCAATCTTCGTCCGTCGACTCTCCAAGCGATCTAAATAAACAAGTGCTCATTCTTTCAAAAAATGGCCAAAATCCCACGTACGTCACGATGAAGTGGTGAGTTCAATCCAAAACGGTCGCTACATTTCCAAAAAGTACTTATGGGCCCAAAACGGACATCGTGTGCAAAAGTTACACTAAATTCTTCATACACCGACAATCCAAGCATTCCAAATATGCAAGTGCTCATTCTTTCAAAAAATGGCCGAAATCCCTCATATGTTACGACGAAGTGGTCAGTTCCATCCAAAACGGTCGCTACATTTCCAAAAAGTTCTTGTGTGCCCAAAATGGATACCGTGTGCAAAAGATACGCACAATTCTTCGTCCACCGACTCTCCAAGCGTTCTAAATATGTAAGTGCTCATTCTTTCGAAAAATGGCCAAAATCCCTCATACATCTCGACGAAGGGGTGAGTTCAATCCAAAACGGTCGCTACATTTCCGAAAAGTTCTTATGGGCCAAAAACGGACACTGTGTGCAAAAGTTGAGCTCAATTCTTCGTCCGCCGACTCTCCAAGAGTTCTAAATATAAAAGCGCTCATTCTTTCAAAAAATGGCCAAAATCCCTCGTACGTCACGATGAAGTGGTGAGTTCAATCCAAAACGGTCGCTACATTTCCAAAATGTACTTATGGGCCCAAAACGGACACCGTGTGTAAAAGTTACGCTCAATTCTTCATACGTCGACAATCCAAGCGTTCCAAATACTCAAGTGCTAATTCTTTCAAAAAATGGCTGAAATCCCTCATACGTCACGACGAAGTGGTGAGTTCAATCCAAAACGGTCGCTACATTTTCGAAAAGTTCTTGGGGTCCCAAAATGGACACCGTGTTTAAAAGTTACGCTCAATTCTTCGTCCGCCGACTCTCCAAGCGTTCTAAATACGCAAGTGCTCATTCTTTCAAAAAATGGCCAAAATCCCTCGTACGCCACAATGAAGTGGTGAGTTCAATCCAAAACGGTTGCTACATTTCCAAAAAGTACTTATGGGCCCAAAATGGACACCGTGTGCAAAAGTTACGCTCAGTTCTTCGTACGCCGACAATCCAAGTGTTCCAAATATGCAAGTGTTCATTCTTTCGAAAAATGGCCAAAATCCCTCATACAGCACGACGAAGTGGTGAGTTCAATCCAAAACAATCGCGACATTTCCAAAAAGTTCTTATGGGCCCAAAACGGACACCGTGTGCAAAAGTTACGCTCAATTCTTCGTCCGTCGATTCTCCAAGCATTCTAAATATGCAAGTGCTCATTCTTTTGAAAAATCGCCAAAATCCCTCGTACGTCATGATGAAGTGGTGAGTTCAATCCAAAACAATCGCGACATTTCCAAAAAGTTCTTATGGGCCCAAAACGGACACCATGTGCAAAAGTTACGCTAAATTCTTCGTCCGCAGACTCTCCAAGCGTTCTAAATATACAAGCGCTCATTCTTTCGAAAAATGGCCAAAATCCCTCGCACGTCACGACGAACTGTTGAGTTCAATCCAAATCGGTCTCTACATTTCCAAAATGTACTTATGGGCCCAAAATGGACACCGTGTGCAAAAGTTATGCTCAATTCTTCGTACGCAGACAATCCAAGCGTTCCAAATATGCAAGTGCTCATTCTTTTGAAAAATAGTCGGAATCCCTCATACGTCACGACGAAGTGGTGAGTTCAATCCAAAACGGTCGCTACATTTCTAAAAAGTACTTATGGGCCCAACACGGACACCGTGTGCAAAAGTTACACTCAATTCTTCATACACCGACAATCCAAGCATTCCAAATATGCAAGTGCCCATTCTTTCAAAAAATGGTCGAAATCCCTCATACGTTACGACGAAGTGGTGAGTTCCATCCAAAACAGTCGCTACGTTTCCAAAATGTTTTTGTGGGCCCAAAACGGACACCGTGTGCAAAAGTTACGCTCAATTCTTTGTCCGCCAACTCTCCAATCATTCCAAATATGCAAGTGCTCATTCTTTCAGAAAATGGCCGAAATCCCTCATACGTCACAATGAAGTGGTGAGTTCAATCCAAAACGATCGCTACATTTTCAAAAAGTTCTTATGGGCCTAAAGCGGACACTGTGTGCAAAAGTTACGCTCAATTCTTCGTACGCCGACTCTCTAAGCGTTCTAAATATACAAGCACTCATTCTTTCAAAAAATGGCAAAAATACTCGTATGTCACGACGAAGTAGAGAATTCAATCCAAAACGGTCGCTACATTTCCAAAATGTAGTTATGGTTCCAAAACGGACACCGTGTCCAAAAGTTATGCTCAATTCTTCATACGCCGACAATCCAAGCGTTCCAAATATGCAAGTACTCATTCTTTCAAAAAATTGTCGAAATCCCTCATACGTCATGACGAAGTGGTGAGTTCAATCCAAAACGGTCGCTACATTTCCAAAAAGTACTTATGGGCCCAACACGGACATCGTGTGCAAAAGTTACACTCAATTCTTCATACACCGATAATTCAAGCATTCCAAATATGCAAGTGCTCATTCTTTCAAAAAATGGCTGAAATCCCTCATACGTTACGACGAAGTGGTGAGTTCCATCCAAAACGGTCGCTACATTTCCAAAAAGTTCTTGTGGGCCCAAAATGGATACCTTGTGCAAAAGATACGCACAATTCTTCGTCCACCGACTCTCCAAGCGTTCTAAATAAGCAAGTGCTCATTCTTTCGAGAATGGCCAAAATCCCACATACGTCACGATGAAGTGGTGAGTTCAATCCAAAATGGTCGCTACATTTCCAAAAAGTTCTTGTGGGCCCAAAACGGAAACCGTGTGCAAAAGTTACGCTCAATTCTTCGTCCGTCGATTCTCCAAGGGTTCTAAATATGCAAGTGCTCATTCTTTTGAAAAATCGCCAAAATCCCTCGTACATCACGATGAATTGGTGAGTTCAATCCAAAACGGTCGATACATTTTCAAAAAGTTCTTATGGGCCCAAAACGGAAACCGTGCGCAAAAGTTACGCTCAATTCTTCGTCCGCCGACTCTCCAAGCGATCTAAATATACAAGTGCTCATTCTTTCGAAAAATGGCCAAAATCCCACGTACGTCACGATGAAGTGGTGAGTTGAATCCAAAACGGTCGCTACATTTCCAAAAAGTACTTATGGGCCCAAAATGGACATCGTGTGAAAAAGTTACACTCAATTCTTCATACACCGACAATCCAAGCATTCCAAATATGCAAGTGCTCATTCTTTCAAAAAATGGCCGAAATCCCTCATACGTTACGACGAAGTGGTGAGTTCCATCCAAAACGGTCGCTACATATTCAAAAAGTTCTTGTGTGCCAAATTGGATACCGTGTGCAAAAGATACGCACAATTTTTCGTCCACCGACTCTCCAAGCGTTCTAAATATGCAAGTGCTCATTCTTTCAAAAAATGGCCAAAATCTCTCATACATCTCGACGAAGGGGTGAGTTCAATCCAAAACGGTCGCTACATTTTCGAAAAGTTCTTATGGGCCCAAAACGGACACTGTGTGCAAAAGTTACGCTCAATTCTTCGTTCACCGACTCTCTAAGAATTCTAAATATACAAGCGCTCATTCTTTCAAAAAAGGCCAAAATCCCTCGTACGTCGCGATGAAGTGGTGAGTTCAATCCAAAATGGTCGCTACATTTCCAAAATGTACTTATGGGCCCAAAACGGACACCGTGTGCAAAAGTTACGCTCAATTCTTCATAGGCCGACAATCCAAGCGTTCCAAATACTCAAGTGCTAATTCTTTCGAAAAATGGCTGATATCCCTCATACGTCACGACGAAGTGGCGAGTTCAATCCAAAACGGTTGCTACATTTTCGAAAAGTTCTTGTGGGCCCAAAACGGACACTGTGTTTAAAAGTTACGCTCAATTCTTAGTCCGCCGACTCTCCAAGCGTTCTAAATATGCAAGTGCTCATTCTTTCAGAAAATGGCCAAAATCCCTCGTACATCACGACCAAGTGGTGAGTTCAATCCAAAACGGTCGCTACATTTCCAAAAAGTACTTATGGGCCCAAAACGGACACCGTGTGCAAAAGTTACGCTCAATTCTTCGTACGCCGAAAATCCAAGCGTTCCAAATATGCAAGTGTTCATTCTTTCGAAAAATGGCCAAAATCCCTCATACATCACGAAGAAGTGGTGAGTTCAATCCAAAATGGTCGCTACATTTCCAAAAAGTTCTTGTGGGCCCAAAACAGAAACCGTGTGCAAAAGTTACGCTCAATTCTTCGTCCGTCGATTCTCCAAGCGTTCTAAATATGCAAGTGCTCATTCTTTTGAAAAATCGCCAAAATCCCTCGTACGTCACGATGAAGTGGTGAGTTCAATCCAAAACGGTCGCTACAATTCCAAAAAGTTCTTATGGGCCCAAAACGGACACCATGTGCAAAAGTTACGCTCAATTCTTCGTCCGTCGACTCTCCAAGCATTCTAAATATACAAGCGCTCATTCTTTCGAATAATGCCTAAAATCCCTCGCACGTCACGACGAACTGTTGAGTTCAATCCAAATTGGTCGCTACATTTCCAAAATGTACGTATGGGCCCAAAACGGACACCGTGTGCAAAAGTTATGCTCAATTCTTCGTACGCCGACAATCCAAGCGTTCCAAATGTGTAAGTGCTCATTCTTTTGAAAAATAGTCGAAATCCCTCATACGTCACGACGAAGTGGTGAGTTCAATCCAAAACGGTCGCTACATTTCTAAAAAGTACTTATGGGCCCAACACGGACACTGTGTGCTTAAGTTAAACTCAATTCTTCATACACCGAGAATCCAAGCATTCCAAATATGCAAGTGCCCATTCTTTCAAAAAATGGCCGAAATCCCTCATACGTTACGACGAAGTGGTGAGTTCCATCCAAAACAGTCGCTACATTTCCAAAAAAATCTTGTGGGCCCAAAACAGATACCGTGTGCAAAAGATACGCACAATTCTTCCTCCACCGACTCTCCAAGCGTTCTAAATATGCAAGTGCTCATTCGTTCGAAAAATGGGCAAAATCCCTCATACATCTCGACGAAGGGGTGAGTTCAATCCAAAACGGTCGATACATTTCCAAAAAGTTCTTGTGGGCCCAAAACGAACACCGTGTGCAAAAGTTACGCTCAATTCTTCGTCCGTCGACTCTCCAAGCGTTCTAAATTTGCTAGTGCTCATTCTTTCGAAAAATGGCCAAATCCCTCGTACGTCACGATGAAGTTGTGTGTTCAATCCAAAACGGTCGCCACATTTCCAAAAAGTACTTATGGGCCCAAAACGGACACCGTGTGCAAAAGTTACGCTCAATTCTTCGTCTCCCTACTCTCCAAGCGTTCTAAATATACAAGCGCTCATTCTTTTGAAAAATGGACAAAATCCCACGCACGTCACGACGAACTGTTGAGTTCAATCCAAATCGGTCGCTACATTTCCAAAATGTACTTATGGGCCCAAAACGGACACTGTGTGCAAAAGTTACGCTCAATTCTTCGTACGCCGACAATCCAAGCGTTCCAAATATGCAAGTTCTCATTCTTTCAAAAAATGGCTGAAATCCCTCATACGTCACGACGAAGTGGTGAGTTCAATCCAAAACGGTCGCGACATTTCCAAAAAGTTCTTCTGGGCCCAAAACGGACACCGTGTGCAAAAGTTACGCTCAATTCTTCGTCCGTCGACTCTCCAAGCGTTCTAAATATGCAAGTGCTCATTATTATGAAAAATGGGCAAAATCCTTCGTACGTCACGACGAAGTGGTGAGTTCAATCCAAAATGGTCGCTACATTTCCAAAAAGTACTTATGGGCCCAAAATGGAAACCGTGTGCAAAAGTTATGCTCAATTCTTCGTCCGCCGACTCTCCAAGCGATCTAAATATACAAGGGCTCATTCTTTCGAAAAATGGCCAAAATTCCACGTACGTCACGATGAAGTGGTGAGTTCAATCCAAAACGGTCGCTACATTTCCAAAAAGTACTTATGGGCCCGAAACGGACATCGTGTGCAAAAGTTACGCTCAATTCTTCGTACGTCGACAATCCAAGAGTTCCAAAGATGCAAGTGCTCATTCTTTCCAAAAATGGCTGAAATCCCTCCTACATCACGACGAAGTGGTGAGTTCAATCCAAAATGGTCGCTACATTTCAAAAAAGTTCTTGTGGGCCCAAAATGGACACCGTGTGCAAAAGTTACGCTCAATTGATCGTCCGTCGACTCTCCAAGCGTTCCAAATATGCAAGTGCTCATTCTTTCAATAAATGGCTGAAATCCCTCATATGTCACGACGAAGTGGTGAGTTCAATCCAAAACGGTCGCTACGTTTTCGAAAAGTTCTTATGGGCCCAAAATGGACACCGTGTCCAAAAGTTACATTCAATTCTTCATACGCCGACAATCCAAGCATTCCAAGTACTCAAGTGCTAATTCTTTCGAAAAATGGCTGAAATCCCTCATACGTCACGACGAAGTGGTGAGTTCAATCAAAAACGGTCGCTACATTTTCGAAAAGTTCTTGTGGGCCCAAAACGGACACCTTGTGTAAAAGTTACGCTCAATTCTTCATCCGCCGACTCTCCGAGCGTTCTAAATATGCAAGTGCTCATTCTTTCAAAAAATGGCCAAAATCCCTCGTACGTCACGATGAAGTGGTGAGTTTAATCCAAAATGGTCGCTATATTTCGAAAAAGTACTTATGGGCCCAAAACGGACACCGTGTGCAAAAGTTACGCTCAATTCTTTGTACGCCGACAATCCAAGCGTTCCAAATACGCAAGTGCTCATTCTTTCAAAAAATGGCCAAAATCCCTCATAAATCACGACGAAGTGGTGAGCTCAATCCAAAATGGTGGCCCAAAACGAAAACCGTGTGCAAAAGTTAAGCTCAATTCTTCGTCCGTCGATTCTCCAAGCCTTCTTAATATGCAAGTGCTCATTCTTTTGAAAAATCGCCAAAATCCCACGTACATCACAATGAATTGGTGAGTTCAATCCAAAACGGTCGCCACATTTCCAAAAAGTTCTTATGGGCGCAAAACGGACACCATGTGCAAAAGTTACGCTCAATTCTTCGTCCGTCGACTCTCCAAGAGTTCTAAATATACAAGCGCTCATTCTTTCGAAAAATGGCCAAAATCCCTCGCACGTCACGACGAACTGTTGAGTTCAATCCAAATCGATCGCTACATTTCCAAAATGTACTTATGGGCCCAAAACGGACACGTGTGCAAAAGTTACGCTCAATTCTTCGTACGCCGACAATCCAAGCGTTCCAAATATGCAAGTTCTCATTCTTTCGAAAAATCGCTGAAATCCCTCATACGTCACGATGAAGTGGTGAGTTCAATCCAAAACGGTCGCGACATTTCCAAAAAGTTCTTCTGGGCCCAAAACGGACACCGTGTGCAAAAGTTACGCTCAATTCTTCGTTCGCCGACTCTCCAAGCGTTCTAAATATGCAAGTGCTCATTATTTTGAAAAATGGCCAAAATCCCTCATACGTAACGACGAAGTGGTGAGTTCAATCCAAAACGATCGCTACATTTCCAAAATGTACTTATGGGTCCAAAACGAAAACCGTGTACAAAAGTTACGCTCAATTCTTCGTCCGTCGACTCTCCAAGCGATCTAAATATACAAGTGCTCATTCTTTCAAAAAATGGCCAAAATCCCACGTACGTCACGATGAAGTGGTGAGTTCAGTCCAAAATGGTCGCTACATTTCCAAAAATTGCTTATAGGCCCAAAACGAACATCGTGTGCAAATGTTACGCTCAATTCTTCGTACGCCGACAATCCAAGCGTTCCAAATATGCAAGTGGTCATTCTTTCAAAAAATGGCCGAAATCCCTCCTACATCACAGCGAAGTGGTGAGTTCAATCCACAACGGTCGCTACATTTCCAAAAAGATCTTGTGGGCCCAAAACGGACACCGTGTGCAAAAGTTACGCTCAATTCTTCATACACCGACAATCCAAGCGTTCCAAATACTCAAGTGCTAATTCTTTCAAAAAATGGCCGAAATCCCTCATACGTCACGACGAAGTGGTGAGTTCAATCCAAAACGGTCGCTACATTTTTGAAAAGTTCTTGTGGGCCCAAAACGAACACCGTGTGAAAAAGTTACGCTCAATTCTTCGTCCGCCGACTCTCCAAGCGTTCTAAATATGCAAGTGCTCATTCTTTCAAAAAATGGCCAAAATCCCTCGTACGTCACGATGAAGTGGTGAGTTCAATCCAAAACGGTCGCTACATTTCCAAAAAGTAATTATGGGCCCAAAACGGACACCGTGTGCAAAAGTTACGCTTAATTCTTCGTACGCCGACAATCGAAGCGTTCCAAATATGAAAGTGCTCATTCTTTCGAAAAATGGCCAAAATCCCTCATACATCACGACGAAGTGATGAGTTCAATCCAAAACGGTCGCTACATTTCCAAGAAGTTCTTGTGGGCCAAAAATGGACACCGTGTGCAAAAGTTACGCTCAATTCTTCTTCCACCGACTCTCCAAGCGTTCTAAATATGCAAGTGCTCATTCCTTCAAAAAATGGCCAAAATCCCTCATACGTCACGATGAAGTTGTGTGTTCAATCCAAAATGGTTCCCACATTTCCAAAAAGTACTTATGGGCTCAAAACAGACACCGTGTGCAAAAGTTACGCTGAATTCTTCATACGCTAACAATCCAAGCATTCCAAGTATGCAACTGCTCATTCTTTCAAGAAATGACTAAAATCCCTCATACGTCACAATGAAGTGGTGAGTTTAATCCAAAACAGTCGCTACATTACCAAAAAGTTCTTGTGGGCCAAAAACGAAAACCGTGTGCAAAAGTTACGCTCAATTCTTCGTTCGCCGACTCTCCAAGCGTTCTAAATTTGCAAGGGCTAATTCTTTCGAAAAATCGCCCAAATCCCTCGTACGTTACGATAAAGTGGTGAGTTCAACCTAAAATGGTCGCTACATTTCCAAAAAGTACTTATGGGCCCAAAACGGACACCGTGTGCAAAAGTTACGCTCATTTCTTCGTACGCCGACAATCCAGGCGTTCCAAAATGCAAGTGCTCATTCTTTCGAAAAATGGTTGAAATCCCTCATAAATCACGACAAAGTGGTGAGTTCAATCCAAAACGGTTGCTGCATTTCCAAAAAGTTCTTGTGGGCCCAAAACGGACATCGTGTGAAAAAGTTACGCTTAATTCTTCTTCCGCCGACTCTCCAAGCGTTCTAAATATGCAAGTGCCCATTCCTTCAAAAAATAGCCAAAATCCCTCGTAGGTCACGATGAAGTTGTGTGTTCAATCCAAAACGGTCGCCACATTTCCAAAAAGTACTTATGGGCTCAAAACGGACACTGTGTGCAAAAGTTACGCTCAATTCTTCGTACGCTGACAATCCAAGCGTTCCAAATATGCAAGTGCTCATTCTTTCAAGAAATGACTGGAATCCCTCATACGTCACGATGAAGTGGTGAGTTTAATCCAAAACGGTCGCTACATTTCCAAAAAGTTCTTATGGGCCCAAGACAGAAACAGTGTGCAAAAGTTACGCTAAATTCTTCGTTCGTCGACTCTCCAAGCGTTCTAAATTTGCAAGTGCTCATTCTTTCTAAAAATTGCCAAAATCCCTCGTACATCACGATGAAGTGGTGAGTTCAATCCAAAATGGTCGCTACATTTCCAAAAAGTTCTTATGGGCCCAAAACGGACATCATGTGCAAAAGTTACGCTCAATTCTTCGTCTGCCGACACTCCAAGCGTTCTCAATATACAAGCGCTCATTCTTTCGAAAAATGGCCAAAATCCCTCGTACGTCACGACGAAGTGGTGAGTTCAATCCAAAATGGTCACAACATTTCCAAAATGTACTTATGGGCCCAAAACGGACACCGTGTGCAAAAGTTATGCTCAATTCTTCATACGCCGACAATCCAAGCGTTCCAAATACTCAAGTGCTAATTCTTTCGAAAAATGGCTGAAATCCCTCTTACGTCATGACGAAGTGGTGAGTTCAATCCAAAATGGTCGCTACATTTTCGAAAAGTTCTTGTGGGCCCAAAACGGACACCTTGTGTAAAAGTTACGCTCAATTCTTCCTCCGCCGACTCTCCAAGCGTTCTAAATATGCAAGTGCTCATTCTTTTGAAAAATCATCAAAATCCCTCGTACGTCACGACGAAGTGGTGAGTTCAATCCAAAACGGTCGCTACATTTCCAAAAAGTACTTATGGGCCCAGAACGGACAGCGTGTGCAAAAGTTACGCTCAATTCTTCGTACGCCGACAATCGAAGCGTTCCAAATATGCAAGTGCTCATTCTTTCGAAAAATGGCCAAAATCCCTCATACATCACGACGAAGTGGTGAGTTCAATCCAAAACGGTCGCTACATTTCCAAAAAGTTCTTGTGGGCCCAAAACGGAAACCGTGTGCAAAAGTTACGCTTAATTCTTCGTCCGTCGATTCTCCAAGCGTTCTAAATATGCAAGTGCTTATTCTTTTGAAAAATCGCCAAAATCCCTCGTACGTCACGATGAAGTGGTGAGTTCAATCCAAAACGGTCACTACATTTCCAAAAAGTTCTTATGGGCCCAAAACGGACACCATGTGCAAAAGTTACGCTCAATTCTTCGTCCGTCGACTCTCCAAGCGTTCTAAATATACAAGCGCTCATTCTTTCGAAAAATGGCCAAAATCCCTCGCACGTCACGACGAACTGTTGAGGTCATTTCCAAAATGTACTTATGGGCCCAAAATGGACACCGTGTGCAAAAGTTATGCTCAATTCTTCGTACGCCGACAATCCAAGCGTTCCAAATATGCAAGCGCTCATTCTTTTGAAAAATAGTCGAAGTCCCTCATACGTCACGACGAAGTGGTGAGTTCAATCCAAAACGATCGCTAAATTTCTAAAAAGTACTTATGGGCGCAACACGGACACTTTGTGCAAAAGTTACACTCAATTCTTCATACACCGACAATCCAAGGATTCCAAATATGCAAGTGCTAATTCTTTCAAAAAATGGCTGAAATCCCTCATACGTTACGACGAAGTGGTGAGTTCCATCCAAAACAGTCGCTACATTTCCAAAAAGTTCTAGTGGGCCCAAAACGGATACCGTGTGCAAAAGATATGCACAATTCTTCGTCCACCGACTCTCCAAGCGTTCTAAATATGCAAGTGCTCATTCTTTTGAAAAATGGGCAAAATACCTCATACATCTCGACGAAGGGGTGAGTTCAATCCAAAACGGTCGATACATTTTCAAAAAGTTCTTGTGGGCCCAAAACGGACACCGTGTGCAAAAGTTACCCTCAATTCTTCGTTCGTCGACTCTCCAAGCGTTCTAAATATGCAAGTGCTCATTCTTTCGAAAAATGGCCAAAAACCATCGTACGTCTCATTGAAGGTGTGTGTTCAATCCAAAACTGTCGCCACATTTCCAAAAAGTACTTTTGGGCCCAAAACGGACACCGTGTGCAAAAGTTACGCTCAATTCTTCGTACGCTGACAATCCAAGCGTTCCAAATATGCAAGAGCTCATTCTTTCGAGAAATGGCCAAAATCCCACATACGTCACGATGAAGTGGTGAGTTCAATCCAAAACAGTCGCTACATTTCCAAAGAGTTCTTGTGGGCCCAAAACGGAAACCGTGTGCAAAAGTTACGCTCAATTCTTCGTCCGTCGATTCTCCAAGCGTTCTAAATATGCAAGTGCTCATTCTTTTGAAAAATTGCCAAAATCCCTCATACGTCACGATGAAGTGGTGAGTTCAATCCAAAACGGTCGCTACATTTCCAAAAAGTTCTTATGGGCCCAAAACGGACACCATGTGCAAAAGTTACGCTCAATTCTTCGTACGCCGACACTCCAAGCGTTCTCAATATACAAGCTCTCATTCTTTCGAAAAATGGTCAAAATCCCTCGTACGTCACGACGAAGTGGTGAGTTCAATCCAAACCGGTCGCAACATTTCCAAAATGTACTTATGGGCCCAAAACGGACACCGTGTGCAAAAGTTACGCTCAATTCTTCATACGCCGACAATCCAAGCGTTCCAAATACTCAAGTGCTAATTCTTTCGAAAAATGGATGAAATCCCTCATACGTCATGACGAAGTGGTGAGTTCAATCCAAAACGGTCGCTACATTTTCGAAAAGTTCTTGTGGGCCCAAAACGGACACCGTGTGTAAAAGTTACGCTCAATTCTTCCTCCGCCGACTCTCCAAGCGTTCTAAATATGCAAGTGCTCATTCTTTTGAAAAATCGTCAAAATCCCTCGTACATCACGACGAAGTGGTGAGTTCAATCCAAAACGATCGCTACATTTCCAAAAAGTTCTTATGGGCCCAAAACGGACACCGCGTGCAAAAGTTACGCTCAATTCTTCGTCCGTCGACTCTCCAAGCGTTCTAAATATACAAGCGCTCATTCTTTCGAAAAATTGCCAAAATCCATCGTACGTCACGACGAAGTGGTGAGTTCAATCCAAAACGATCGCTACATTTCCAAAAAGTTCTTATGGGCCCAAAACGGACACCGCGTGCAAAAGTTACGCTCAATTCTTCGTCCGTCGACTCTCCAAGCGTTCTAAATATACAAGCGCTCATTCTTTCGAAAAATTGCCAAAATCCATCGTACGTCACGACGAAGTGGTGAGTTCAATCCAAAACGATCGCTACATTTCCAAAAAGTTCTTATGGGCCCAAAACGGACACCGCGTGCAAAAGTTACGCTCAATTCTTCGTCCGTCGACTCTCCAAGCGTTCTAAATATACAAGCGCTCATTCTTTCGAAAAATGGCCAAAATCCTTCGCACGTCACGACGAACTGTTGAGTTCATTTCCAAAATGTACTTATGGGCCCAAAACGTTCGTACGCCGACAATCCAAGCGTTCCAAATATGCAAGCGCTCATTCTTTTGAAAAATAGTCGAAATCCCTCATACGTCACGATGAAGTGGTGAGTTCAATCCAAAACGGTCGCTACATTTCTAAAAAGTACTTATGGGCGCAACACGGACACTTTGTGCAAAAGTTACACTCAATTCTTCTTACACCGACAATCCAAGGATTCCAAATATGCAAGTGCTCATTCTTTCAAAAAATGGCTGAAATCCCTCATACGTTACGACGAAGTGGTGAGTTCCATCCAAAACAGTCGCTACATTTCCAAAAAGTTCTAGTGGGCCCAAAACGGATACCGTGTGCAAAAGATACACACAATTCTTCGTCCACCGACTCTCCAAGCATTCTAAATATGCAAGTGCTCATTCTTTTGAAAAATGGGCAAAATACCTCATACATCTCGACGAAGGGGTGAGTTCAATCCAAAACGATCGATACATTTTCAAAAAGTTCTTGTGGGCCCAAAACGGACACCGTGTGCAAAAGTTACGCTCAATTCTTCGTTCGTCGACTCTCCAAGCGTTCTAAATATGCAAGTGCTCATTCTTTCGAAAAATGGCCAAAAACCCTCGTACGTCTCATTGAAGTTGTGTGTTCAATCCAAAACTGTCGCCACATTTCCAAAAAGTACTTATCGGCCCAAAACGGACACCGTGTGCAAAAGTTACGCTCAATTCTTCGTACGCTGACAATCCAAGCGTTCCAAATATGCAAGTGCTCATTCTTTCGAGAAATGGCCAAAATCCCACATACGTCACGATGAAGTGGTGAGTTCAATCCAAAACAGTCGCTACATTTCCAAAGAGTTCTTGTGGGCCCAAAACGAAAATCGTGTGCAAAAGTTACACTCAATTCTTCTTCCGTCGATTCTCCAAGCATTCTAAATATGCAAGTGTTCATTCCTTTGAAAAATTGCCAAAATCCCTCATACGTCACGATGAAGTGGTGAGTTCAATTCAAAACGGTCGCTACATTTCCAAAAAGTTCTTATGGGCCCAAAACGGGCACCAATTGCAAAAGTTACGCTCAATTCTCCGTCTGCCGACTCTCCAAGCGTTCTAAATTTACAAGCGTTCATTCTTTTGAAAAATGGCCAAAATCCCTCGCACGTCACGACGAACTGTTGAGTTCAATTCAAATCGGTCGCTACATTTCCAAAATGTACTTATGGGCCCAAAACGGACACCGTGTGCAAAAGTTACGCTCAATTCTTCGTACGCCGACAATCCAAGCGTTCCAAATATGCAAGCTCTCATTCTTTCAAAAAATGGCTGAAATCTCTCATATATCACGATGAAGTGGTGAGTTCAATCCAAAACGGTCGCGACATTTCCAAAAAGTTCTTCTGGGCCCAAAACGGACACCGTGTGCAAAAGTTACGCTCAATTCTTCGTCCGTCGACTCTCCAAGTGTTCTAAATATGCAAGTGCTCATTATTATGAAAAATGGCCGAAATCCCTAATACGTCACGATGAAGTGGTGAGTCCAATCCAAAACGGTCGCTACATTTCCAAAATGTACTTATGGCCCCAAAACGGAAACCGTGTGCAAAAGTTACGCTCAATTCTTCGTCCGTCGACTCTCCGAGCAATCTAAATATACAAGGGCTCATTCTTTCGAAAAATGGCCAAAATCCCATGTACGTCACGATGAAGTGGTGAGTTCAATCCAAAACGGTCGCTACATTTCCAAAAAGTACTTATGGGCCCAAAACGGACATCGTGTGCAAAAGTTACGCTGAATTCTTCGTACGCCGACAGTCCAAGCGTTCCAAAGATTCAAGTGCTCATTCTTTCCAAAAATGGCCGAAATCCCTCCTACATCACGACGAAGTGGTGAGTTCAATCCAAAACGGTCGCTACATTTCCAAAAAGTTCTTGTGGGCCCAAAACGGACACCGTGTGCAAAAGTTACGCTCAATTCCTCGTCCGTCGACTCTCCAAGCGTTCCAAATACGCAAGTGCTCATTCTTTCAATAAATGGCTGAAAGCCCTCATATGTCATGACGAAGTGGTGAGTTCAATCCAAAATGTTCGCTACATTTCCGAAAAGTTCTTATGGGCCCAAAACGAACACTGTGTGCAAAAGTTACGCTCAATTCTTCGTCCGCCGACTCTCCAAGCGTTCTAAATATACAAGCGCTCATTCTTTCAAAAAATGGCAAAAATCCCTCGTACGTCACGATGAAGTGGTGAGTTCAATCCAAAACGGTCGCTACATTTCCAAAATGTACTTATGGGCCCAAAACGGACACCGTGTGCAAAAGTTACGCTCAATTCTTCATACGCCGAAAATCCAAGCGTTCCAAATACGCAAGTGCTAATTCTTTCGAAAAATGGCTGAAATCCCTCATACGTCACGATGAAGTGGTGAGTTCAATCCAAAACGGTCGCTACATTTTCGAAAAGTTCTTGTGGGCCCAAAACGGACACCGTGTGCAAAAGTTACGCTCAATTCTTTGTACGCCGACAATCCAAGCGTTCCGAATATGCAAGTGCTCATTCTTTCGAAAAATGGCCAAAATGCCTCTTACGTCACGACGAAGTGGTGAGTTCAATCCAAAATGGTCGCTACATTTCCGAAAAGTTCTTATGGGCCCAAAACGGACACCGTGTGCAAAAGTTACGCTCAATTCTTTGTACGCCGACAATCCAAGCGTTCCAAATATGCAAGTGCTCATTCTTTCGAAAAATGGCCAAAATCCCTCGTAGGTCACGACGAACTGTTGAGTTCAATCCAAATCGGTCGCTACATTTCCAAAAAGTTCTTGAGGGCCCAAAACAGAAACCGTGTGCAAGAGTTAAGCTCAATTCTTCGTCCGTCGATTCTCCAAGCGTTCTAAATATGCAAGTACTCATTCTTTTGAAAAATTGCCAAAATCCCACGTACGTCACGATGAAGTGGTCAGTTCAATCCAAAACGATCTCTACATTTTTAAAAAGTTCTTATGGGCCCAAAACGGACACCATGTGCAAAAGTTACGCTCAATTCTTCGTCCGCCGACTCTCCAAGAGTTCTAAATATACAAGCGCTCATTCTTTCAAAAAATGGCCAAAATCCCTCGCACGTCACGACGAACTTTGAGTTCAATCCAAATCGGTCGCTACATTTCCAAAATTTTCTTAAGGGCCCAAAACGGACACCGTGTGCAAAAGTTACGCTCAATTCTTCGTCCGTCGACTCTCCAAGCGATCTAAATATACAAGTGCTCATTCTTTCGAAAAATGGCCAAAATCCCACGTACATCACGATGAAGTGGTGAGTTCAATCCAAAACGGCCGCTACATTTCCAAAAAGTGCTTATGGGCCCAAAACGGACATCGTGTGCAAATGTTACGCTCAATTCTTCGTACTCCGACAATCCAAGCATTCCAAATATGCAAGTGCTCATTCTTTCCAAAAATGGCCAAAATCCCTCCTACATCACAGCGAAGTGGTGAGTTCAATCCAAAACGGTCGCTACATTTCCAAAAATTTCTTGTGGGCCCAAAACGGACACCGTGTGCAAAAGTTACTCTCAATTCTTCATACACTGACAATCCAAGCGTTCCAAATACTCAAGTGCTAATTCTTTCAAAAAATGGCTGAAATCCCTCATACGTCACGATGAAGTGGTGAGTTCAATCCAAAACGGTCGCTACATTTTCGAAAAGTTCTTGTGGGCCCAAAAGGAACACCATGTACAAAAGTTACGCTCAATTCTTCGTCCGCCGACTCTCCAAGCATTCTAAATATGCAAGTGCTCATACTTTCAAAAAATGGCCAAAATCCCTCGTACGTCACGACGAAGTGGTGAGTTCAATCCAAAACGTTCGCTACATTTCCAAAAAGTACTTATGGGCCCAAAATGGACACCGTGTGCAAAAAGTTACGCTCAATTTTTCGTACGCCGACAATCCAAGCGTTCCAAATATGCAAGTGCTCATTCTTTTGAAAAATGGCCAAAATCCCTCATACATAACGACGAAGTGGTGAGTTCATTCCAAAACGGTCGCTACATTTCCAAGAAGTTCTTATGGGCCAAGAACGGACACCGTGTGCAAAAGTTATGCTCAATTCTTCTTCCGCCGACTTTCCAAGCGTTCTAAATATGCAAGTGCTCATTCCTTCGAAAAATGGCCAAAATCCTTAATACGTCACGATGAAGTTGTGTGTTCAATCCAAAACGGTCGCCACATTTCCAAAAAGTACTTATGGGCTCAAAACAGACACCGTGTACAAAAGTTACGCTGAATTCTTCGTACGCTGACAATCCAAGCGTTCCAAGTATGCAAGTGCTCATTCTTTCGAGAAATGACTAAAATCCCTCATACGTCACGATGAAGTGGTGAGTTTAATCCAAAACGATCGCTACATTTCCAAAAAGTTCTTGTGGGCCCAAAACGAAAACCGTGTGCAAAAGTTACGCTCAATTCTTCGTCCGCCGACTCTCCAAGCGTTCTAAATTTGCAAGGGCTCATTCTTTCAAACAATTGCCCAAATCCCTCGTACGTTACGATAAAGTGGTGAGTTCAATCCAAAACGGTCGCTACATTTCCAAAAAGTACTTATGGGCCCAAAACGGACACCGTGTGCAAAAGTTACGCTCAATTCTTCGTACGCCGACAATCCAGGCATTCCAAATATGTAAGTGCTCATTCTTTCAAAAAATGGCCGAAATCCCTCATACATCACGATGAAGTGGTGAGTTCAATCCAAAACGGTCGCTACATTTCCAAAAAGTTCTTGTGGGCCCAAAACAGACACCGTGTGAAAAAGTTATGCTCAATTCTTCTTCCGCCGACTCTCCAAGCGTTCTAAATATGCAAGTGCTCATTCCTTCGAAAAATGGCCAAAATCCCTCATACGTCACGATGAAGTTGTGTGTTCAATCCAAAACGGTCGCCACATTTCCAAAAAGTACTTATAGGCTCAAAACGGACACCGTGTACAAAAGTTACGCTCAATTCTTCGTACGCCGGCAATCCAAGCGTTACATATATGCAAGTGCTCATTCTTTCGAGAAATGACTGAAATCCCTCATACGTCATGATGAAGTGGTGAGTTTAATCCAAAACGGTCGCTACATTTCCAAAAAGTTCTTGTGGGCCCAAAACAGAAACCGTGTGCAAAAGTTACGCTCAATTCTTCATCCGTCGACTCTCCAAGCGTTCTAAATTTGCAAGTGCTCATTCTTTCGAAAAATTGCCAAAATCCCTCGTACGTCACGAGGAAGTGGTGAGTTCAATCCAAAACGATCGCTACGTTTCCAAAAAGTTCTTATGGGTCCAAAACGGACACCATGTGCAAAATTTACACTCAATTCTTCGTCCGCCGACTCTCCAAGCGTTCTAAATATACAAGCGCTCATTCTTTCAAAAAATGGGCAAAATCCCTCGTACGTCACGATGAAGTGGTGAGTTCAATTCAAAATGGTCGCTACATTTCCAAAATGAACTTATGGGCCCAAAACGGAGACCGTGTGCAAAAGTTACGCTCAATTCTTCGTACACGGACAATCCAAGCGTTCCAAATATGCAAGTTCTCATTCTTTCGAAAAATGGCCGAAATCCCTCATACGTCACGACGAAGTGGTGAGTTCAATCCAAAACGGTCACTACATTTCCAAAAAGTTCTTATGGGACCAAAACGAACACCGTGTGCAAAAGTTACGCTCAATTCTTCGTCCGCTGACTCTCCAAGCATTCTAAATATACGAGCGCTCATTCTTTCGAAAAATGGCCAAAATCCCTCGTACGTCATGACGAAGTGGTGAGTTCAATCCAAAACGGCCGCTACATTTCCAAAAAGTACTTATGGATCCAAAACGGACACCGTGTGCAAAAGTTACGCTCAATTCTTTGTCCGTCGACTCTCCAAGCGTTCCAAATATACAAGTGCTCATTCTTTCGAAAAATGGCCGAAATCCCACATACATCACGACGAAGCGGTGATTTCAATCCAAAACGGTCACTACATTTCCAGAAAGTACTTATGGGCCCAAAGCGGACACCGTGTCCAAAAGTTACACTCAATTCTTCGTACGCCGGCAATCCAAGCGTTCCAAATATGCAAGTGCTCATTCTTTCGAAAAATCGCCGAAATCCGTCATACGTTACGACGAAGTGGTGAGTTCAATCCAAAACGGTTGCTACATTTTCAAAAAGTTCTTATTGGCCCAAAATCGACACCGTGAGCAAAAGTTACACTCAATGCTTCGTCCGCCGACTCTCCAAGCGTTCTAAATATGCCAGTGCTCATTCTTTCGAAAAATTACCAAAATCCCTCGTACGTCACGATGAAGTTGTGAGTTCAATCCAAAACGGTCGCTACATTTCCAAAAAGTGCTTATTGGCCCAGAACGAACACCGTGCGCAAAAGTTACGCTCATTTCTTCGTACGCCGACTATCCAAGCGTTCCAAATATGCCAGTGCTCATTCTTTCGAAAAATTGCCAAAATCCCTCGTACGTCACGATGAGGTGGTGAGTTCAATCCAAAATGGTCGCTACATTTCCAAAAAGTACTTATGAGCCCAAAAAGGACAACTCGTGCAAAAGTTAAGCTCAATTCTTCTTACGCAGACCCTCCAAGCGTTCCAAATATGGAAGTGGTCATTCTTTTGAAAAATGGCCAAAATCCCTCGTACGTCACGACAAAGTCGTGACTTCAATTCAAAGCGGTCGCTACATTTCTGCAAAGTACTTATGGGCCCAAAACGGACGCCGTTTGCAAAAGTTACGCTCAATTCTTCGTCCGTCGACCCTCCAAGCGTTCTAAATATGCAAGTGCTCATTCTTTCAAAAAATGGCCAAAATCCCTCGTACGTCATGATGAAGTTGTGTGTTCAATCCAAAACGGTCGCTACATTTCAAAAAAGTAATTATGGGCCCAAAACGGACACCGTATGCAAAAGTTATGCTCAATTCTTCGTACGCCGACAATCCAAGCGTTCCAAATATGCAAGTACTCATTCCTTCGAAAAATGGTCGAAATCCCTCATACATCACGACGAAGTGGTTAGTTCAATCCAAAACGGTCGCTACATTTCCAAAAAGTTCTTTTGGGCCCAAAACGGACACCGTGTGCAAAAGTTACGCTCAATTCTTCGTCCGCCGACTCTCCCAGCGTTCTAAATATGCAAGGGCTCATTCTTTCAAAAAATGGCCAAAATCCCTCGTACATCACGATGAAGTTGTGTGTTAAATCCAAAATGGTCGCCACATTTCCAAAAAGTACTTATGGGCCCAAAACGGACACCGTGTGCAAAAGTTACGCTCAATTCTTCGTACGCCGACAATCCAAGCGTTCCAAATAGACAAGTGCTCATTCTTTCGAGAAATGGCTGAAATCCCTCACACGTCACGATGAAGTGGTGAGTTCAATCCAAAACGGTCGCTACATTTCCAAAAGGTTCTTGTGGGTAAAAAATGGAAATCGTGTGCAAAAGTTACGCTCAATTCTTCGTCCGTCGACTCTCCAAGTGTTCTAAATATGCAAGTTCTCATTCTTTTGAAAAATCACCAAAATCCCTCGTACGTCACTATGAAGTGGTGAGTTTAATCCAAAACGGTCGCTACATTTCCAAAAAGTTCTTATGGGCCCAAAATGGACACCATCTGCAAAAGTTACGATCAATTCTTCGTCCGCTGACTCTCCTAGCGTTCTAATTATGCAAGCGCTCATTCTTTCGAAAAATGTCCTAAATCCCTCGTACGTCATGATGAAGTGGTGAGTTCAATCCAAAACGGTCGCTACATTTCCAAAATGTACTTATGGGCCCAAAACGGACACCGTGTGCAAAAGTTACGCTCATTCTTCGTACGCCGACAATCCAAGAGTTCCAAATATGCAAGTTCTCATTCTTTCAAAAAATGGCCGAAATCCTTCATACTTCATGACGAAGTGGTGAGTTCAATCCAAAATGGTCGCTACATTTCCAAAATGTTCTTATGGGCCCAAAACGGACACCGTGTGCAAAAGTTACGCTCAATCCTTCGTACGTCGACAATCCAAGCGTTCCAAATATACAGGTGCTCATTCTTTCAAAAATGGCCAAAATCCCTCATACGTTACGACGAAGTGGTGAGTTCAATCCAAAACGGTCGCTACATTTCCAAAATGTTCTTATGGGCCCAAAGCGGACACCGTGTGCAAAAGTTACGCTCAATCCTTCGTACGTCGACAATCCAAGCGTTCCAAATATACAGGTGCTCATTCTTTCAAAAATGGCCAAAATCCCTCATACGTTACGACGAAGTGGTGAGTTCAATCCAAAACGGTCGCTACATTTCCAAAAAGTTCTTATAGGCCCAAAACGGACACCGTGTGCAAAAGTTACGCTCAATTCTTCGTCCGCCAACTCTCCAAGCATTCCAAATATGCAAGTGCTCATTCGTTCGAAAAATGGCCGAAATCCCTCATACATCACGATAAAGCGGTGAGTTCAATCCAAAACGGTCGCTACATTTCCAAAAAGTACTTATGGGTCCAAAAAGGACAACGCGTGCAAAAGTTACGCTCAATTCTTCTTACGCCGACTCTCCAAGCGTTCCAAATATGCAAGTGGTCATTATTTCGAAAAATGGTCGAAATTTCCCGTACGTCATGACAAAGTCGTGACTTCAATCCGAAACGGTCGCTACATTTCTGGAAAGAACTTATGGGCCTAAAACGGATGCCGTGTGCAAAAGTTACGCTTAATTCTTCGTCCACTGACTCTCCAAGCGTTCGAAATATGCAAGAGCTCATTCTTTCAAAAAATGGCCAAAATCCCTCGTACATCACGACGAAGTGGTGAGTTCAATCCAAAATGGTCGTTATATTTCCAAAATGTACTTATGGGCCCAAAAAGTACACCGTGTGCAAAAGTTACGCTCAATTCTTCATACGTCGACAATCCAAGCGTTCCAAATATACAAGTGCTCATTCTTTCGAAAAATGGCCTAAATCCCTTGCACGTCACGATGAAGTTGTGTGTTCATTCCCAACCGGTCGCCACATTTCCAAAAAGTACTTATGGGCCCAAAACGAACACCGTGTGCAAAAGTTACGCTCAATTATTCGTACGCCGACGATCCAAGCGTTCCAAATATGCAAGTGCTCATTCTTTCGAGAAATGGCTGAAATCCCTCATACGTCACGATGAAGTGGTGAGTTTAATCCAAAACGGTTGCTACATTTCCAAAAAGTTATTGTGGACCCAAAATGGAAACCGTGTGCAAAAGTTACGCTCAATTCTTCGTCCGTCAACTCTCCAAGCTTTGTAAATTTGCAAGTGCTCATTCTTTCGAAAAATCGCCAAAATCCCTCGTACGTCACAATGAAGTGGTGAGTTCAATCTAAAACGGTCGCTACATTTCCAAAAAGTACTTATGGGCCCAAAATGGACATCGTGTGCAAAAGTTACGCTCAATCCTTCGTACGCCGACAATCCAAGCGTTCCAAATATACAAGTGCTCATTCTTTCGAAAAATGGCTGAAATCCCTCATACGTTATGAAGAAGTGGTGAGTTCAGTCCAAAACGGTCGCTACATTTCCAAAAACTTCTTTTTGGCCCAAAACGAACACCGTGTGCAAAAGTTACGCTCAATCCTTCGTCCGACGACTCTCCAAGCAATCTAAATATGCAAGTGCTCATTCTTTCGAAAAATGGCCAAAATCCCTCGTACGTTACGACGAAGTGGTGAGTTCAATCCAAAACGGTCGCTACATTTCCAAAAAGTTCTTTTTGGCCCAAAACAGGCACCGTGTGCAACAGTTACGCTCAATTCTTCGTCGACCGACTCTCCAAGCATTCTAAATATACAAGCGCTCCTTCTTTAGAAAAATGGTCAAAATCCCTCGTACGTCACATGAAGTGGTGAGTTCAATCCAAAACGGTCGCTACATTTCCAAAAAGTACTTATGGGCCCAAAACGGACACCGTTTGTAAAAGTTATGCTCAATCCTTTGTACGCCGACAATCCAAGCGTTTCAAATATACAAGTGGTCATTCTTTCGAGAAATGGCCGAAACCCCTCATACGTCACGATGAAGTGGTGAGTTCAATCCAAAACGGTCGCTACATTTCCAAAAAGTTCTTGTGGGCATTAAACGGAAACCGTGTGCAAAAGTTACGCTCAATTCTTCGTCCGTCGACTCTCCAAGCGTTCAAAATATGCAAGTGCTCATTCTTTCAAAAAATCGCCAAAATCCCTAGTACGTCACGATGAATTGGTGAGTTCAATCCAAAACGGTCGCTACATATCGAAAAAGTTCTTATGGGCCCAAAATGGACACCATGTGCAAAAGCTACGATCAATTCTTCGTTCGCCGACTCTCCTAGCGTTCTAAATATACAAGCGCTCATTCTTTTGAAAAATGGCCGAAATCCCTCATACATCACGACGAAGTGGTTAGTTCAATCCAAAACGGTCGCTACATTTCCAAAAAGTTCTTGTGGGCCCAAAACGGACACCGTGTGCAAAAGTTACGCTCAATCTGCACCGACAATCCAAGCGTTCCAAATATACAAGTGGTCATTCTTTCGAGAAATAGCCAAAATCCCTCATTCATCACGATGAAGTGGTGAGTTCAATCCAAAACGGTCGCTACATTTCCAAAAAGTTCTTGTGGGCACAAAATGGAAACTGTGTGCAAAAGTTACGCTCAATTCTTCGTCCGTCGACTCTCCAAGCGTTCTAAATATGTAAGTGCTCATTCTTTTGAAAAATCGCCAAATTCCCTCATACGTCACGATGAAGTGGTGAGTTCAATCCAAAACGGTCGCTACATTTCCAAAATGTTCTTATGGGCCCAAAATGGACACCATGTGTAAAAGTTACGATCAATTCTTCGTCCGTCGACTCTCCTAGCGTTCTAAATATACAAGCGCTCATTCTTTCAAAAAATGGCCTAAATCCCTTGTACATCACGAGGAAGTGGTGAGTTCAATCCAAAACGGTCGCTACATTTCCAAAAAGTTCTTGTGGGCCCAAAATGGACACCGTGTGCAAAATTTACGCTCAATCCATCGTACGCCGACAATCCAAGCGTTTCAAATATACAAGTGGTCATTCTTTCGAGAAATGGCCGAAATCCCTCATACGTCACGATGAAGTGGTGAGTTCAATCCAAAACGATCGCTACATTTCCAAAATGTTCTCATGGGCCTAAAATGGACACCGTGTGCAAAAGTTATGCTCAATTCTTCATCGCCGACTCTCCAAGCGTTCTAAATATACAAGCACTCATTCTTTCAAAAAATGGCCAAAATCCCTCGTACGTCACGACGAAGTGGTGAGTTCAATCCAAGACGGTCACCACATTTCCAAAAAGTACTTATGGGCCCAAAACGGACACCGTGTGTAAAAGTTACGCTCAATCCTTCGTACGCTGACAATCTAAGCGTTCCAAATATACAGGTCCTCATTCTTTCGAAAAATGGCCGAAATCCCTCATACGTTACGACGAAGTGGTGAGTTCAATCCAAAACGGTCGCTACATTTCCAAAAAGTTCTTTTTGGCCCAAAACGGACAACGTGTGCAAAAGTTACGCTCAATTCTTCATCCGTTGACTCTCCAAGCGTTCCAAATCTGCCAGTGCTTATTCTTTTGAAAAATGGCCGAAATCTCTCATATGTGATGATGAAGTGGTGAGTTCAATCCGAAACGATCGCTACATTTGCAAAAAGTACTTATGGGCCCAAAAAGGACAACGCGTGCAAAAGTTACGCTCAATTCTTCTTACGCCGACTCTCCAAGCGTTCCAAATATGCAAGTGGTCATTATTTTGAAAAATGGTCGAAATTTCCCGTACGTCATGACAAAGTCGTGACTTCAATCCAAAACGGTCGCTACATTTCTGGAAAGAACTTATGGGCCTAAAACGGATGACGTGTGCAAAAGTTACGCTCAATTCTTCGTCCACTGACTCTCCAAGCGTTCGAAATATGCAAGAGCTCATTCTTTCAAAAAATGGCCAAAATCCCTCGTACATCACGACGAAGTGGTGAGTTCAATCCAAAATGGTCATTATATTTCCAAAATGTACTTATGGGCCCAAAAAGTACACCGTGTGCAAAAAAGTTACGCTCAATTCTTCGTACGCCGACAATCCAAGCGTTCCAAATATACAAGTGCTCATTCTTTCGAAAAATGGCCTAAATCCCTCGCACGTCACGATGAAGTTGTGTGTTCATTCCAAAACGGTCGCCACATTTCCAAAAAGTACTTATGGGCCCAAAACGGACACCGTGTGCAAAAGTTACGCTCAATTATTCGTACGCCGACGATCCAAGCATTCCAAATATGCAAGTGCTCATTCTTTCGAGAAATGGCTGAAATCCCTCATACGTCACGATGAAGTGGTGAGTTTAATCCAAAACGGTTGCTACATTTCCAAAAAGTTATTGTGGACCCAAAACAAAAACTGTGTGCAAAAGTTACGCTCAATTCTTCGTCCGTCGACTCTCCAAGCTTTGTAAATTTGCAAGTGCTCATTCTTTCGAAAAATTGCCAAAATCCCTCGTACGTCACAATGAAGTGGTGAGTTCAATCTAAAACGGTCGCTACATTTCCAAAAAGTACTTATGGGCCCAAAATGGACATCGTGTGCAAAAGTTACGCTCAATCCTTCGTACGTCGACAATCCAAGCGTTCCAAATATACAAGTGCTCATTCTTTCGAAAAATGGCTGAAATCCCTCATACGTCATGAAGAAGTGGTGAGTTCAATCCAAAACGGTCGCTACATTTCCAAAAAGTTCTTTTTGGCCCAAAACGAACACCGTGTGCAAAAGTTACGCTCAATCCTTCGTCCGACGACTCTCCAAGCGATCTAAATATGCAAGTGCTCATTCTTTCGAAAAATGGTCAAAATCCCTAGTACGTCACGATGAAGTGGTGAGTTCAATCCAAAATGGTCGCTACATTTCGAAAAAGTTCTTATGGGCCCAAAATGGACACCATGTGCAAAAGCTACGATCAATTCTTCGTTCGCCGACTCTCCTAGCGTTCTAAATATACAAGCGCTCATTCTTTTGAAAAATGGCCGAAATCCCTCATACATCACGACGAAGTGGTGAGTTCAATCCAAAACGGTCGTTACATTTCCAAAAAGTTCTTGTGGGCCCAAAACGGACACCGTGTGCAAAAGTTACGCTCAATCCATCGTGCGCCGACAATCCAAGCGTTCCAAATATACAAGTGGTCATTCTTTCGAGAAATAGCCAAAATCCCTCATTCATCACGATGAAGTGGTGAGTTCAATCCAAAACGGTCGCTACATTTCCAAAAAGTTCTTGTGGGCACAAAACGTAAACTGTGTGCAAAAGTTACGTTCAATTCTTCGTCCGTCGACTCTCCAAGCATTCTAAATATGTAAGTGCTCATTCTTTTGAAAAATCGCCAAATTCCCTCATACGTCACGATGAAGTGGTGAGTTCAATCCAAAACGGTCGCTACATTTCCAAAAACTTCTTATGGGCCCAAAGCGGACACCGTGTGCAAAAGTTACGCTCAATCCATCGTGCGCCGACAATCCAAGCGTTCCAAATATACAAGTGGTCATTCTTTCGAGAAATAGCCAAAATCCCTCATTCATCACGATGAAGTGGGGAGTTCAATCCAAAACGGTCGCTACATTTCCAAAAAGTTCTTGTGGGCCCAAAACGGACACCGTGTGCAAAATTTACGCTCAATCCATCGTACGCCGACAATCCAAGCGTTCCAAATATACAAGTGGTCATTCTTTCGAGAAATGGCCGAAATCCCTCATACGTCACGATGAAGTGGTGAGTTCAATCCAAAACATTCGCTACATTTCCAAAATTTTCTCATGGGCCCAAAATGGACACCGTGTGCAAAAGTTATGCTCAATTCTTCATCGCCGACTCTCCAAGCGTTCTAAATATACAAGCACTCATTCTTTCAAAAAATGGCCAAAATCCCTCGTACGTCACGATGAAGTGGTGAGTTCAATCCAAGACGGTCACCACATTTCCAAAAAGTACTTATGGGCCCAAAACGGACACCGTGTGCAAAAGTTACGCTCAATCCTTCGTACGCTGACAATCTAAGCGTTCCAAATATACAGGTCCTCATTCTTTCGAAAAATGGCCAAAATCCCTCATACGTTACGACGAAGTGGTGAGTTCAATCCAAAACGGTCGCTAGATTTCCAAAAAGTTCTTTTTGGCCCAAAACGGACACCGTGTGCAAAAGTTACGCTCAATTCTTCGTCCGTCGACTCTCCAAGCGTTCCAAATCTGCCAGTGCTTATTCTTTTAAAAAATGGCCGAAATCCCTCATATGTTATGATGAAGTGGTGAGTTCAATCCGAAACGGTCGTTACATTTGCAAAAAGTACTTATGGGCCCAAAAAGGACAACGCGTGCAAAAGTTACGCTCAATTCTTCTTACGCCGACTCTCCAAGCGTTCCAAATATGCAAGTGCTCATTCTTCCGAGAAATGGCCGAAATCCCTCATACATCACGATGAAGTGGTGAGTTCAATCCAAAACGGTCGCTACATTTCCAAAAAGTACTTATGGGTCCAAAAAGGACAGCGCGTGCAAAAGTTACGCTCAATTCTTCTTACGCCGACTCTCCAAGCGTTCCAAATATGCAAGTGGTCATTCTTTCGAAAAATGGCCGAAATCCCCCTTACGTCACGACGAAGTCGTGACTTCAATCCAAAACGGTCGCTATATTTCTGCAAAGTACTTATGGGCCAAAAACGGAAGCCGTGTGCAAAAGTTACGCTCAATTCTTCGTCCGCTGACTCTCCAGGCGTTCTAAATATGCAAGAGCTCATTCTTTCAAAAAATGGCCAAAATCCCTCGTACGTCACGACGAAGTGGTGAGTTCAATCCAAAACGGTCGTTACATTTCCAAAATGTACTTATGGGCCCAAAACGGACACCGTGTGCAAAAGTTACGCGCAATTCTTCGTACGTCGACAATCCAAGAGTTCCAAATATGCAAGTTCTCATTCTTTCAAAGAATGGCCGAAATCCCTCACACGTCACGACGAAGCGATGAGTTCAATCCAAAACGGTAGCTACATTTCAAAAAAGTTCTTATGGGCCTAAAACGGACACCGTGTACAAAAGTTACGCTCAATCCTTCATCTGCAGACGCTCCAAGCGTTCTAAATATACAAGCGCCCATTCTTTTGAAAAATGTCCAAATCCCTTGTACGTCACGAAGAAGTGGTGAGTTCAATCCAAAACGATCGCTACATTTCCGAAAAGTACTTATGGGCCCAAAACGGACACCATGTGCAAAAGTTACTCTCAATCCTTCGTACGCCGACAATCCAAGTGTTCCAAATATACAAGTGCTCATTCTTTCGAAAAATGGCTGAAATCCCTCGTACGTCATGAAGAAGTGGTGAGTTTAATCCAAAACGGTCGCTACATTTCCAAAAAGTTCTTTTTGGCCCAAAACGGACACCGTGTGCAAAAGTTACGCTCAATCCTTCGTCCGACGACTCTCCAAGCGTTCTAAATATGCAAGTGCTCATTCTTTCGATAAATGGCTAAAATCCCTCGTACGTTACGACGAAGTGGGGAGTTCAATCCAAAATGGTTGCTACATTTCCAAAAGGTTCTTTTTGGCCAAAAACGGACACCGTGTACAAAAGTTACGCTCAATTCTTCGTCCGCCGACTCTCCCAGCGTCCTATATATGCAAGTGCTCATTCTTTCGAAAAATGGCCAAAATCCCTCGTACGTCCTGACGAGGTGGTGAGTTCAATCCAAAACGGTTGCTACATTTCCAAAAAGTACTTGTTGGCCCAAAACGGACACCATGTGCAAAAGTTACGCTCAATTCTTCGTTCGCTGACTCTCCAAGCGTTCTAAATATACAAGCGCTCATTCTTTCGAAAAATGGCCAAAATCCCTCGTACGTCACGATGAAGTTGTGAGTTCAATCCAAAATGGTCGCTACATTTCCAAAAAGTACTTATTGTCCCAAAACGAATACTGTGAGCAAAAGTGATGCTCATTTCTTCGTACGACGACTATCCAAGCGTTCCAAATATGTAAGTGCTCATTCTTTCGAAAAATGGCCAAAATCCCTCATACATCACGATGAAGTGGTGAGTTCAATCCAAAACGGTCGCTACATTTCCAAAAATTTCTTGTGGGCCCAAAACGGACATCGTGTACAAAAGTTAAACTAAATCCTTCGTACGCCGACAATCCAAGCGTTCCAAATATACAAGTGGTCATTCTTTCGAGAAATGGCTGAAATCCCTCATACGTCACGATGAAGTGGTGAGTTCAATCCAAAACGATTGCTACATTTCCAAAATGTTCTTATGGGCCCAAAATGGACACCGTGTGCAGAAGTTACGCTCAATTCTTCGTCCGCCGACTCTCCAAGGGTTCTAAATATACAAGCACTCATTCTTTCGAAAAATGGCCAAAATCCCTCGTACGTCACGACGAAGTGGTGAGTTCAATCCAAAACGGTCACCACATTTCCAAAAAGTACTTATGGGCCCAAAACGGACACCGTGTGCAAAAGTCACGCTCAATCCTTCGTACGCTGACAATCTAAGCGTTCCAAATATACAGGTCCTCATTCTTTCGAAAAATGGCCAAAATCCATCATACGTTACGACGAAGTGGTGAGTTCAATCTAAAACGGTCGCTACATTTCCAAAAAGTTCTTTTTGGCCCAAAATGGACACCGTGTGCAAAAGTTACGCTCAATTCTTCATCCCCCGACTCTCCAAGCAATCAAAATATACAAGCGCTCATTCTTTCGAAAAATGGCCAAAATCCCTCGTACGTCACGACGAAGTGGTGAGTTCAATCCAAAACGGTCGCCACATTTCCAAAAAGTACATATGGGCCCAAAACAGACATCGTGTGCAAAAGTTACGCTCAATCCTTTGTACGTCGACAATCCAAGCGTTCCAAATATACAGGTGCTCATTCTTTCGAAAAACGGCCAAAATCCCTCATACGTTATGACGAAGTGGTGAGTTCAATCCAAAACGGTCGCTACATTTCCAAAAAGTCTTTTTTGGCCCAAAACGGACAAAAGTTATGCTCAATTCTTAGTGCGCCGACTCTCCCAGCGTTCCAAATATGCAAGTGCTCATTCTTTTGAAAAATGGCCGAAATCCCACATACATCACGATGAAGCAGTGAGTTCAATCCAAAACGGTCGCTACATTTCCAAAAAGTCTTTTTTGGCCCAAAACGGACAAAAGTTATGCTCAATTCTTCGTCCGCCGACTCTCCCAGCGTTCCAAATATGCAAGTGCCCATTCTTTTGAAAAATGGCCGAAATCCCACATACATCACGACGAAGCAGTGAGTTCGGTCCAAAACGATCGCTACATTTCCAAAAAGTACTTATGGGTCCAAAAAGGACAACGCGTGCAAAAGTTACGCTCAATTCTTCTTACGCCGACTCTCCAATCGTTCCAAATATGCAAGTGCTCATTATTTCGAAAAATGGCCAAAATCCCCCGTACGTCATGATGAAGTCGTGACTTCAATCCGAAACAATCGCTACATTTCTGCAAAGTACTTATGGGCCTAAAACGGATGCCGTGTGCAAAAGTTACGCTCAATTCTTCGTCCGCCAACTCTCCAAGCGTTCAAAATATGCAAGAGCTCATTCTTTCAAAAAATTGCCAAAATCCCTCATACGTCACGACGAAGTGGTGTGCTCAATCCAAAACGGTCGTTACATTTCCAAAATGTACTTATGGGCCCAAAACGGACACCGTGTGCAAAAGTTATGCTCAATTCTTCGTACGCTGACAATCCAAGCTTTCCAAATATGCAAGTGCTCATTCTTTCAAAAAATGGCCGAAATCCCTCCTACGCCACGACGAAGTAGTGAGTTTAATCCAAAACGGTCGCTACATTTTCAAAAAGTTCTTGTGGGCCCAAAACGGACACCGTGTGCAAAAGTTACGCTCAATTCTTCGTCCGTCGACTCTCCAGGCGTTCTAAATATACATGCGCTCATTCTTTCGAAAAATGGTCAAAATCCCTCGTACGTCACGACGAAGTGGTGAATTCAATCCAAAACGGTCGCCACATTTCCAAAAAGTTATTGTGGGCCCAAAACGGACACCTTGTGCCAAAGTTATGCTCAATTCTTCGGCCGCCGACTCTCCAGGCGTTCTAAATATGCAAGTGCACATTTTTTCAAAAAAGGCCAAAATCCCTCGTATGTCACGATGAAGTGTTGAGTTCAATCCAAAATGGTCGCTACATTTCTAAAAAGTTTTTTTTGGCCCAAAAAGGACAAAAGTTACGCTCAATTCTTCGTCTGCCGACTCTCCAAGCGTTCCAAATATGCAAGTGCTCATTCTTTTGAAAAATGGCCGAAATTCCTCATACATCACGATGAAGTGGTGAGTTCAATCCAAAACGGTCGCTACATTTCCAAAAAGTACTTATGGGTCCAAAAAGGACAACGCGTGCAAAAGTTACGCTCAATTCTTCTTACGCCGACTCTCCAATCGTTCCAAATATGCAAGTGCTCATTATTTCAAAAAATGGCCAAAATCCCCCGTACGTCATGACGAAGTCGTGACTTCAATCGGAAATGATCGCTACATTTCTGCAAAGTACTTATGGGCCCAAAACGGATGCCGTGTGCAAAAGTTATGCTCAATTCTTCGTCCGCCGACTTTCCAAGCGTTCTAAATATGCAAGAGCTCATTCTTTCAAAAAATTGCCAAATCCCTCATACGTCATGACGAAGTGGTGTGCTCAATCCAAAACGGTCGTTACATTTCCAAAATGTACTTATGGGCCCAAAACGGACACCATAAGCAAAAGTTACGCTCAATTCTTCGTACGCCGATAATCCAAGATTTCCAAATATGCAAGTTCTCATTCTTTCGAAAAAGGCCGAAATCCCTCATACGTCACGACAAAGTGGTGAGTTCAATCCAAAACGGTCGCTACATTTTCAAAAAGTTCTTATGGGCCCAAAACGGACACCGTGTGCAAAAGTTACACTCAATTCTTCGTCCGCAGACTCTCCAAGCGTTCTAAATATAAAAGCACTCATTCTTTCGAAAAATGGCCAAAATCCCTCGTACGTCATGATGAAGTGGTGAGCTCAATCCAAAACGGTCGCTACATTTCCAAAAAATACTTATGGGCCCAAAATGGACACCGTGTGCAAAAGTTACGCTCAATCCTTCGTACGCCGACAATCCAAGCGTTCCAAAAATACAAGTGCTCATTCTTTCAAAAAATGGCTGAAAACCCTCATACGTCATGAAGAAGTGGTGAGTTCAATTCAAAACGGTCGCTACATTTCCAAAATGTTCTTTTTGGCCCAAAACGGACGCCGTGTGCAAAAGTTACGCTCAATCCTTCGTTTGACGACTCTCCCAGCGTTCTAAATATACAAGTGCTCATTGTTTCAAAAAATGGTCAAAATCCCTCGTACGTTATGATGAAGTGGTGAGCTCAATCCAAAACGGTCGCTACATTTCCAAAAAGTACTTATGGGCCCAAAACGGACACCGTGTGCAAAAGTTACGCTCAATCCTTCGTACGCCGACAATCCAAGCGTTCCAAATATACAAGCACTCATTCTTTCGAAAAATGGCTGAAATCCCTCATACATCATGAAGAAGTGGTCAGTTCAATCCAAAATGGTCGCTACATTTCCAAAAAGTTCTTTCTGGCCCAAAACGGACACCGTGTGTAAAAGTTACGATCAATTATTCGTCCGCCGACCCTCCTAGCGTTCTAAATATACAAGCGCTCATTCTTTCAAAAAATGGCCTAAATCCCTTGTACGTCACGATGAAGTGGTGAGTTCAATCCAAAATGGTCGCTACATTTCCAAAATGTACTTATGGGCCCAAAACGGACACCGTGTGCAAAAGATACGCTCAATTCTTCGTACACCGACAATCCAAGAGTTCCAAATATGCAAATTCTTATTCTTTCAAAAAATGGCTGAAATCTCTCCTACTTCATGACGAAGTGGTGAGTTCAATCCAAAACGGTCGCTACATTTCCAAAATGTTCTTATGGGCCCAAAACGGACACCGTGTGCAAAAGTTACGCTCAATTCTTCGTCCGCCGACTCTCCAAGCGTTCTAAATATACAAGCGCTCGTTCTTTCGAAAAACGGCCAAAATCCCTCGTACGTCACGACGAAGTGGTGAGTTCAATCCAAAACGGTCGCCACATTTCCAAAAAGTACTTATGGGCCCAAAACGGACACCGTGTGCAAAAATTATGCTCAATCCTTCGTACGCTGACAATCCAAGCGTTCCAAATAAACAGGTGCTCAATCTTTCGAAAAATGGCCAAAATCCCTCATACATTACGACGAAGTGGTGAGTTCAATCCAAAATGGTCGCTACATTTCCAAAAAGTTCTTTTTGGCCCAAAACGGACACCGTGTGCAAAGGTTACGCTCAATTCTTCGTCCGTCGACTCTCCAAGCGTTCCAAATATGCAAGTGCTCATTCTTTCGAAAAATGGACGAAATCCCTTATACATCACGACGAAGTGGTGAGTTCAATCCAAAACGGTCGCTACATTTCCAAAAAGTACTTATGGGTCCAAAAAGGACAACGCTTGCAAAAGTTACGCTAAATTCTTCGTCCGCCGACAATCGAAGCGTTCCAAATATGCAAGTGCTCATTCTTTCAAGAAATGGCTGAAATCACTCATACATCACGACGAAGTGGTGAGTTTAATCCAAAACGGTCGCTACATTTCCAAAAAGTTCTTGTGGACCCAAAATGAAAACCGTGTGCAAAAGTTACGCTCAATTCTTCGTCTGTCGACTCTCCAAACGTTCTAAATTTGCAAGTGCTCATTCTTTCGAAAAATCATCAAAATCCCTCGTACGTCACGATGAAGTCGTGAGTTCAATCCAAAATGGTCGCTACATTTCTAAAAAGTTCTTATGTGCCCAAAACGGACACCACGTGCAAAAGTTACGCTCAATTCTTCGTCCGCCGACTCTCCAAGCGTTCGAAATATACAAGCGCTCTTTCTTTTAAAAAATGGCCAAAATCCCTCGTACGTCATGACGAAGTGGTGAGTTCAATCCAAAACGGTCGCTACATTTCCAAAATGTACTTATGGGCCCAAAACGGACACCGTGTGCAAAAGTTACGCTCAATCCTTCGTACGCCAACAATCCAAGCGTTCCAAATATACAAGTGCTCATTCTTTCGAAAAGTGGTCAAAATTCCTCATACGTTACGACGAAGTGGTGAGTTCAATCCAAAACGGTCGCTACATTTCCAAAAAGTTCTTTTTGGCCCAAAACGGACACCGTGTGCAAAAGTTACGCTCAATTCTTCGTCCGTCGACTCTCCAAGCGTTCCAAATCTGCCGGTGCTTATTCTTTTGAAAAATGGCCGAAATCCCTCATATGTTACGATGAAGTGGTGAGTTCAATCCGAAACGGTCGCTACATTTGCAAAAAGTACTTATGGGCCCAAAAAGGACAACACGTGCAAAAGTTACGCTCAATTCTTCTTACGCCGACTCTCTAAGCGTTCCAAATATGCAAGTGGTCATTCTTTCGAAAAATGGCTGAAATCCCTCGTACGTTACGATGAAGTCGTAACTTCAATCCAAAATGGTCGCTACATTTCTGCAAAGTACTTATGGGCCGAAAACGTACGCCGTGTGCAAAAGTTATGCTCAATTCTTCGTCCGTCGACTATCCAAGCGTTCTAAATATTCAAGAGCTCATTCTTTCAAAAAATGGCTAAAATCCCTCATACGTCACGACGAAGTGGTGGGTTTAATCCAAAATGGTCGTTACATTTCCAAAATGTACTTATCGGCCCAAAACGGACACCGTGTGCAAAAGTTACGCTCAATTCTTCGTACGCCGACAATCCAAGCGTTCCAAATATACAAGTGCTCATTCTTTCGAAAAGTGGTCAAAATTCCTCATACGTTACGACGAAGTGGTGAGTTCAATCCAAAACGGTCGCTACATTTCCAAAAAGTTCTTATGGGCCCGGAACGGACACCGTGTGCAAAAGTTACGCTCAATTCTTCGTCCGTCGACTCTCCAAGCGTTCCAAATCTGCCAGTGCTTATTCTTTTGAAAAATGGCCGAAATCCCTCATATGTTACGATGAAGTGGTGAGTTCAATCCGAAACGGTCGCTACATTTGCAAAAAGTACTTATGGGCCCAAAAAGGACAACGCATGCAAAAGTTAAGCTCAATTCTTCTTACGTCGACTCTCTAAGCGTTCCAAATATGCAAGTGGTCATTCTTTCGAAAAATGGCCGAAATCCCTCGTACGTTACGACGAACTCATGACTTCAATCCAAAATGGTCGCTACATTTCTGCAAAGTACTTATGGGCCGAAAACGTACGCCGTGTGCAAAAGTTACGCTCAATTCTTCGTCCGCCGACTCTCCAAGCGTTCTAAATATGCAAGTGCTCATTCTCTCAAAAAATGGCCAAAATCCCTCGTATGTCACAATAAGGTTGTGTGTTCAATCCAAAACGGTCGCTACATTTCCAAAAAGTACTTATTGGCCCAAAACGGACACCGTGTGCAAAAGTTATGCTCAATTCTTCGTACGCTGGCAATCCAAGCGTTCCAAATATGCAAGTGCTCATTCTTTCGAAAAATGGCCGAAATCCCTCTTAAGTTACGACGAAGTGGTGAGTTCAATCCAAAATGGTCGCGACATTTTCAAAAAGTTCTTATTGGCCCAAAACGGACACCGTGAGCAAAAGTTACGCTCAATTCTTCGTCCGCCGACTCTCCAAACGTTCTAAATATGCAAGTACTCATTCTTTCGAAAAATGGTTGAAATCCCTCGTACGTCATGATGAAGTGGTGAGTTCAATCCAAAACGGACGCCGTGTGCCAAAGTTACGCTCAATTATTCTCCCGCCGGCTCTCCAAGCGTTCTAAATGTGCCAGTGCTCATTCTTTTGAAAAATTTCCAAAATCCCTCATACGTCACGATGAAGTTGTGAGTTTAATTCAAAGCAGTCGCTACATTTCCGCAAAGTACTTATAGGCCCAAAACGGACGTCGTGTGCAAGAGTTACGCTCAATTCTTTGTCCGCCGACTCTCCAAACGTTCTAAATACGCAAGTGCTCATTCTTTGAAAAAATGGCCAAAATCCCTCGTACGTCACGATGAAGTTGGGTGTTCAATCCAAAACGGTCCCTACATTTCCAAAAAGTACTTATGGGCCCAAAACGGACACCGTGTGGAAAAGTTACGCTCAATTCTTCGTACGCCGAAAATCCAAGGGTTCCAAATATACAAGTGCTCTTTCTTCTTAAAAATGGCCAAAATCCCTCGTACGTCACGATGAAGTTGTGTGTTCAATCCAAAACGGTCGCTACATTTCCAAAAAGTACTTATGGGCCCAAAATGGACACCGTGTGCAAAAGTTACGCTCAATGCTTCGTACGCCGACAATCCGAGCGTTCCAAATATACAGGTGCTCATTCTTTCAAAAAATGGCCGAAATCCCTCATACGTTATGATGAAGTGGTGAGTTCAATCCAAAACGATCGCTAGATTTCCAAAAAGTTCTTTTTGGCCCAAAACGGACACCGTGTGCAAAAGTTACGCTCAATTCTTCGTCCGCCGACTCTCCAAGCGTTCCAAATATGCAAGTGCTCATTCTTTCGAAAAATGGCCAAAATCACTCATACATCACGATGAAGTGGTGAGTTCAATCCAAAACGGTCGCTACATTTCTAAAAAGTACTTATGGGCCCAAAAAGGACAACGCGTGCAAAAGTTCGCTCAATTCTTCTTACGCCGACTCTCCAAGCATTCCAGATATGCAGGTGGTCATTATTTCAAAAAATGGCCAAAATCCCTCGTACGTCACGATGAAGTGGTAAGTTCAATCCAAAACGGTCGCTACATTTCCAAAAAGTTCTTGTGGGCCCAAAACGGACAACGCGTGCAACGCTCAATTCTTCTTACGCCGACTCTCCAAGCGTTCTAAATATGCCAGTGCTCATTCTTTCTAAAAATGGCCAAAATCCCTCGTACGTCATGATGAAGTTGTGAGTTCAATCCAAAACGGTCGCTACATTTCCAAAAAGTACTTATTGGCCCAAAACGAACACCGTGTGCAAAAGTTACGCTCATTTCTTCGTACGCCGACTATCCAAGCGTTCCAAATATGCCAGTGCTCATTCTTTCAAAAAATGGCTGAAATCCCTCATACATCACGATGAAGCGGTGAGTTCAATCCAAAACGGTCGCTACATTTTCAAAAAGTACTTATGGGCCCAAAACGGACACCGTGTGGAAAAGTTACGCTCAATTCTTCGTACGCCGACAATCCAAGGGTTCCAAATATACAAGTGCTCATTCTTCTGAAAAATGGCCAAAATCCCTCTTACGTCACGATGAAGCTGTGTGTTCAATCCAAAACGATCGCTACATTTCCAAAAAGTACTTATGGGCCCAAAACGGACACCGTGTGCAAAAGTTACGCTCAATGCTTCGTACGCCGACAATCCGAGCGTTCCAAATATACAGGTGCTCATTCTTTCGAAAAATGGCTGAAATCCCTCATACGTTACGATGAAGTGGTGAGTTCAATCCAAAACGGTCGCTAGATTTCCAAAAAGTTCTTTTTGGCCCAAAACGGACACCGTGTGCAAAAGTTTCGCTCAATTCTTCGTCCGCCGACTCTCCAAGCGTTCCAAATATGCAAGTGCTCATTCTTTCGAAAAATGGCCGAAATCCCTCATACATCATGACGAAGCGGTGAGTTCAATCCAAAACGGTCGCTACATTTCCAAAAAGTACTTATGGGCCCAAGAAGGACATCGCGTGCAAAAGTTTGCTCAATTCTTCTTATGCCGACTCTCCAAGCATTCCAAATATGCAAGTGGTCATTATTTCGAAAAATGGCCAAAATCCCTCGTACGTCACGACGAAGTGGTGTGTTCAATCTAAAACGGTCGCTACATTTCTAAAATGTTCTTGTGGGCCCAAAACGGATACCGTGTGCAAAAGTTACGGTAAATTCTTCGTCCGCCGACTCTCCAAGCGTTCTAAATATACCAGTGCTCATTCTTTCGAAAAATGGCTGAAATCCCTCATACATCACGACGAAGCGATGAGTTCAATCCAAAACGGTCGCTACATTTCCAAAAAGTACTTATGGGCCCAAAAAGGACAACGCGTGCAAAAGTTACACTCAATTCTTCTTACGCCGACTCTCCAAGCGTTCCAAATATGCAAGTGGTCAT
Organism: Olea europaea var. sylvestris; assembly: GCF_002742605.1. Taxonomy (NCBI): domain Eukaryota; kingdom Viridiplantae; phylum Streptophyta; class Magnoliopsida; order Lamiales; family Oleaceae; genus Olea; species Olea europaea. Next base: position 21,181 of record NW_019247364.1, on the reverse strand, counting down.
TCTTTTGAAAAATGGCTAAAATCCCTCATACGTCGTGACTTCAATTCAAAGCGGTCGCTACATTTCTGCAAAGTACTTATGGGCCCAAAACGGACGCCGTGTGCAAAAGTTACGCTCAATTCTTCGTCCGCCGGCTCTCCAAGCGTTCTAAATATGTAAGTGCTCATTCTTCCGAAAAATGGCCAAAATCCCTCGTACGTCACGATAAAGTTGTGTGTTCAATCCAAAACGGTCGCTACATTTACAAAAAGTACTTATGGGCCCGACACGGACACCGTGTGCAAAAGTTACGCTCAATTCTTCGTACGCCGACAATCCAACGGTTCCAAATATGCACGTGCTCATTCTCTCAGAAAATTGCCAAAATCCCTCGTACGTCATGATGAAGTTGTGTGTTCAATCCAAAACGGTTGTTAGATTTCCAAAAAGTACTTATGGGCCCAAAATGGACACCTTGTGCAAAAGTTACGCTCAATTCTTCGTCCACCGACTCTCCAAGCGTTCTAAATATACAAGCGCTCATTCTTTCGAAAAATGGCCAAAATCCCAAGTACGTCACGATGAAGTTGTGAGTTCAATCTAAAACGGTCGCTACATTTTCAAAAAGTACTAATGGGACCAAAACGGACGCCGTGTGCAAAAGTTACGCTCCATTCTTCATACGTCGACAATCCAAGTGTTCCACATATGCAAGTACTCATTCTTTCGAAAAATGGTCGAAATCCCTCATACATCACGACGAAATGGTGAGTTCAATCCAAAACGGTAGCTACATTTCCAAAAAGTTCTTCTGGTCCCAAAACGGACACCGTGTACACAAGTTACGCTCAATTCTTTGTCCGCCGACTCTCCCAGCGTTCTAAATATGCAAGTGCTCAATCTTTTGAAAAATTGCCAAAATCCCTCGTACGTCACGATGAAGTTGTGAGTTCAATCCAAAACGGTAGCTACATTTCCAAAAAGTACTTATTGGCCCAAAATAAACACCGTGTGCAAAAGTTACGCTCATTTCTTCGTACGCCGACTATCCAAGCGTTCCAAATATGCAAGTGCTCATTCTTTCGAAAAATGGCTGAAATCCCTCATACATCACGATGAAGTGGTGAGTTCAATCTATAACGATCGCTAAAGTTCTTTTGGGCCCAAAACGGACACCATGTTCAAAAGTTACGCTCAATTTTTCGTCCGCCGACTCTCCAAGCGTTCTAAATATGCAAGTGCTTAATCTTTCAAAAAATGGCCAAAATCCCTCTTACATCACGACGAAGTGGTGAGTTCACTCCAAAACGGTCACTACATTTCCAAAAAGTTCTTATGGGCCCAAAACGGACACCGTATGCAAAAGTTACGCTCAATTCTTCGTATGCCGACAATCCAAGCGTTCCAAATACGCAAGTGCTCATTCTTTTGAGAAACGGCCGAAATCCCTCATACGTCATGATGAAGTGGTGAGTTCAATCCAAAACGATCGCTACATTTCCAGAAAGTTTTTGTGGGCCCAAAACGGAAACCGTTTGCAAAAGTTACGCTCAATTCTTCGTCCGTCGACTCTCCAAGCGTTCTAAATATGCAAGTGCTCATTCGTTCGAAAAATCGCCAAAATCCCTCGTACGACACGATGAAGTGGTGAGTTTAATCCAAAACAGTCGCTACATTTCCAAAAAGTTCTTATGGGCCCAAAATGGACACCGTGTGCAAAAGTTATGCTCAATTCTTCGTCCGCCGACTCTCCAAGCGTTCTAAATATACAAGCGCTCATTCTTTCGAAAAATGGCTAAAATCCCTAGTACATAACGACGAAGCGGTGAGTTCAATCCAAAACGGTCGCTACATTTCCAGAAAGTACTTATGGGCCCAAAACGGACTCCGTGTGCAAAAGTTATGCTCAATTCTACGTATGCCGACAATCCAAGCGTTCCAAATATGCAAGTGCTCATTCTATAAAAAAAATGGCCGAAATCCCACATATGTCACGACGAAGTGGTGAGTTCAATCCGAAACGGTCACTACAGTTCCAAAAATTTCTTGTGGGCCCAAAACGGAAACTATGTGTAAAAGTTACGCTCAATTCTTCGTTTGCCGACTCTACAAGCGTTCTAAATATGCAAGTGCTCATTCTTTCAAAAAATCACCGAAATCCCTCGTAAGTCGCGACGAAGTTGTTAGTTCAATCCAAAACGATCGCTACATTGCCAAAAAGTTCTTGTGGGCCCAAAACGGACACTGTGTGCAAAAGTTACGCTCAATTCTTCGTCCGCCGACTCTCCAAGCGTTCTAAATTTGCAAGTGCTCATTCTTCCAAAAAATGGCCAAAATCCCTCGTACGTCACGACGAAGTGGTGAGTTCAATCCAAAACGATCGCTACATTTCCAAAAAGTTCTTGTGGGCCCAAAACGAACTCCGTGTGCAGAAGTTACGCTCAATTCTTCGTCCGCCGACTCTCCAAGCGTTCGAAATATGCAAGTGCTCATTCTTTCAAAAAATGGCCAAAATCCCTCGTACGTTACGACGAAGCGGTGAGTTCAATCCAAAACGGTCGCTACATTTCCAAAAAGTACTTATGGGCCCAAAAAGGACAACGCGTGCAAAAGTTACGCTCAATTCTTCTTACGCTGACTCTCCAAGCGTTCCAAATATGCAAGTGGTCATTCTTTTGAAAAATGGCTAAAATCCCTCGTACGTCACGACGGAGTCGTGACTTCAATTCAAAGCGGTCGCTACATTTCTGCAAAGTACTTATGGGCCCAAAACGAACGTCGTGTGCAAAAGTTACGCTCAATTCTTCATCCGCGGGCTCTCCAAGCGTTCTAAATATGAAAGTGCTCATTCTTTCGAAAAATGGCCAAAATCCCTCGTAAGTCACGATGAAGTTGTGTGTTCAATCCAAAACAGTCGCTACATTTCCAAAAAGTACTTATAGGCCCAAAACAGACACCGTGTGTAAAAGTTACGCTCAACTCTTCGTACGCCGACAATCCAAGCGTTCCAAATATGCAAGCGCTCATTCCTTCGAAAAATGGTCAAAATCCCTCATACGTCACGACGAAGGGGTGAGTTCAATCCGAAACGGTCCCTACAGTTCCAAAAAGTTCTTGTAGGCCTAAAACAGACACCGTGTGCAAAAGTTACGCTCAATTCTTCGTTCGCCGACTCTCCAAGCGTTCTAAATATGCAAGTGTTCATTCTTTCGAAAAATCACCGAAATCCCTCGTACGTCATGATGAAGTGGTGAGTTCATTCCAAAACGGTCACTACATTTCCAAAAAGTTCTTGTGGGCCCAAAATGGACACTGTGTGCAAAAGTTACGCTCAATTCTTCGTCCACCGACTCTCCAAGCGTTCTAAATATGCAAGTGCTCATTCTTTCGAAAAATTGCCAAAATCCCTTGTACGTCACAACGAAGTGGTGAGTTCAATCCAAAACAGTCGCTACATTTCCAAAAAGTTCTTGTGGGCCCAAAATGGACACCGTGTGCAGAAGTTACGCTCAATTCTTCGTCCGCCGACTCTCCAAGCATTCTAAATATTTAAGTGCTCATTATTTCGAAAAATTGCCAGAATCCCTCGTACGTCACGATGAAGTTGTGAGTTCAATCCAAAATGGTCGCAACATTTCCAAAACGTACTTATTGGCCCAAAACGTACACCGTGTGCAAAAGTTACACTAATTTCTTCGTACGTCGACTATCCAAGCGTTCCGAATATGCATGTGCTCATTCTTTCGAAAAATGGCCAAAATCCCTCATACTTCACGACGAAGTGGTGAGTTCAATCCAAAATGGTCGCTACATTTCCAATAATTTCTTATGGGCCCAAAACGGACACCGTGTGCAAAAGTTACGCTCAATTCTTCGTCCGCCGACTCGCCAAGCGTTCTAAATATACAAGCGCTCATTCCTTCAGAAAATGGCTAAAATCCTTGGTACGTAACGACAAAGCGGTGAGTTCAATCCAGAACGGTCGCTACATTTCTAGAATGTACTTATGGGCCCAAAACGGACACCGTGTGCAAAAGTTACGCTCAATTCTTCGTTCGCCGACAATCCAAGCGTTCCAAATATGCAAGTGCTCATTCTATCGAAAAATGGCCGAAATCCCTCATACGTCACGACGAAGTGGTGAGTTCAATCCGAAACGGTCACTACAGTTCCAAATATTTCTTGTGGGCCCAAAACGGAAACTGTGTGCAAAAGTGACACTCAATTCTTCGTTCGCCGACTCTTCAAGAGTTCTAAATATGTAAGTGCTCATTCTTTCAAAAAATCACCGAAATCCCTCGTAAGTCACGACGAAGTGGTGAGTTCAATCCAAAACGGTCGCTATATTTCCAAGAAGTTCTTATGGGCCCAAAACGGATACCGTGTGCAAAAGTTACTCTCAATTCTTCGTCCGCCGACTCTCCAAGCGTACTAAATATGCAAGTGCTCATTCTTTCGAAAAATCATCGAAATCCCTCGTAAGTCACGACGAAGTGGTGAGTTCAATCCAAAATGGTTGCTATATTTCCAAGAAGTTCTTATGGGCCCAAAACGGACACCGTGTGCAAAAGTTACGTCAATTCTTCGTCCGTCGACTCTCCAAGCGTTCTAAATATGCAAGTGCTCATTCTTTCGAAAAATCACCGAAATCCCTCGTAAGTCACGACGAAGTGGTGAGTTCAATCCAAAACGGTCGCTATATTTCCAAGAAGTTCTTATGGGCCCAAAACGGACACCGTGTGCAAAAGTTACGCTCAATTCTTCGTCCGCCGACTCTCCAAGCTTTCTAAATATGCAAGTGCTCATTCTTTCGAAATATCGCCAAAATCCCTCGTACGTCACGATGAAGTTGTGAGTTCAATCCAAAACGGTCGCTACATTTCCCAAAAGTTCTTGCGGGCCCAAAACGGACTCCGTGTACAGAAGTTACGCTCAATTCTTCATCCGTCGACTCTCCAAGCGTTCGAAATATGCAAGTGCTCATTCTTTCAAAAAATGGCCAAAATTCGTCGTACGTCACGACGAAGTGGTGAGTTCAATCCAAAACGGTCGGTACATTTCCAAAAAGTACTTATGGGCCCAAAAAGGACAACGCGTGCAAAAGTTACGCTTAATTCTTCTTACGCCGACTCTCCAAGCTTTCCAAATATGCAAGTGGTCATTCTTTTGAAAAATGGCTAAAATCCCTCGTACGTCATGACGGAGTCGTGACTTCAATTCAAAGCGGTCGTTACATTTCTGCAAAGTACTTATGCGCCCAAAACGGACGCCGTGTGCAAAAGTTACGCTCAATTCTTCATCTGTCGGCTCTCCATGCGTTCTAAATATGCAAGTGCTCATTCCTTCGAAAAATGGCCAAAATCCCTCATAAGTCACGATGAAGTTGTGTGTTCAATCCAAAACGGTCGCTACATTTCCAAAAAGTACTTATGGGCCCAAAACGGACACCGTGTGCAAAAGTTATGCTGAATTCTTCGTACGCCGACAATCCAAGGGTTCCAAATATGCAAGTGCTCATTCTTTCGAAAAATGGCCAAAATCCCTCTTACGTCATGGTGAAGTTGTGTGTTCAATCCAAAACGGTCGCTATATTTCCAAAAAGTACTTATGGGCACAAAACGGACACCGTGTGCAAAAGTTACGCTCAATTCTTCGTACGCCGACCATCCAGGCATTCGAAATATGCAAGCGTTCATTCTTTCAAAAAATGGCCGAAATCCCTCATACGTCACGACGAAGTGGTGAGTTCAATCCTGAACGGTCGCTACATTTCCAAAAAGTTCTTATTAGCCCAAAACGGAGACCGTGTGTAAAAGTTACGCCCAATTCTTCGTCCGTCGACTCTCCATGCGTTCTAAATATGCAAGTGCTCATTCTTTCGAAAAATAGCCAAAATCCCTCGTTTGTCACGATGAAGTGGTGAGTTCAATCCAAAACGGTCGCTACATTTCCAAAAAGTTCTTATGGGCCCAAAACGGACATCGTGTGCAAAAGTTACACTCAATTCTTTGTCCGCAGACTCTCCAACCATTCTAAATATACAAGCGCTCATTCTTTCAATAAATGGCCAAAATCCCTCGTACGTCACGACGATGTTGTGAGTTCATTCTAAAACGGTCGCTACATTTCCAAAAAGTACTAATGGGCCCAAAACGGGCACCGTGTGCAAAAGTTACGCTCCATTCTTTGTACGCCGACAATCCAAGCGTTCCACATATGCAAGTACTCATTCTTTCGAAAAATGGCTGAAATCCCTCATACATCACGACGAAATGGTGAGTTCAATCTAAAACGGTAGCTACATTTCCAAAAAGTTCTTCTGGGCCCAAAACGGACACCGCGTGCAAAAGTTACGCTCAATTCTTCGTCCGCCGACTCTACAAGCGTTCTAAATATGCAAGTGCTCATTCTTTCAAAAAATCACCAAAATCCCTCGTACGTCACGATGAAGTTGTGAGTTAAATCCAAAACGATCGCTCCATTTCCAAAAAGTACTTATTGGCCCAAAATGAACACCGTGTGCAAAAGTTACGCTCATTTCTTCGTACGCTGACTATCCAAGCGTTCCATATATGCAAGTGCTCATTCTTTCAAAAAATGGCTGAAATCACTCATACATCACGACGAAGCAGTGAGTTCAATCCAAAACGATCGCAACATTTCCAAAAAGTTCTTCTAGGCCCAAAACGGACACCGTGTGCAAAAGTTACGCTCAATTCTTCGTCCGTCTACTCTCCAAGCGTTCTAAATATGCAAGTGCTCATTCATACGAAAAATGGCCAAAATCCCTCTTACGTCACGATGAAGTGGTGAGTTCAATCCAAAATGGTCGCTACATTTCCAAAAAGTGCTTATGGGCCCAAAACGGACACCGTGCGCAAAAGTTACGCTCAATTTTTCGTCCGTCGACAATCCTAGCGTTCCAAATATGGAAGTGCTCATTCTTTTGAAAAATGGCCAAAATCCCTCATACGTCACGACGAAGTGGTGAGTTCAATCCAAAACGGTCGCTACATTTCCAAAAATTTCTTATGGGCCCAAAACGGACACCGTGTGCAAAAGTTACGCTCAATTCTTTGTCCATCGACTCTCCAAGCGTTCTAAATATGTAAGTGCTCATTCTTTCAAAAAATGGCCAAAATCCCTCTTACGTCACGATGAAGTGGTGAGTTCAATCCAAAACGGTCGCTACATTTCCAAAAAGTTCTTGTGGGCCCAAAATGGAAACCGTTTGCAAAAGTTAAGCTCAATTCTTTGTCCGTCGACTCTCCAAGCGTTCTAAATATGTAAGTGCTCATTCATTTGAAAAATCACCAAAATCCCTCGTACGTCACGTCGAAGTTGTGAGTTCAATCCGAAATGGTCGCTACATTTCCAAAAGGTACCTATGGGCCCAAAATGGACACCGTGTGCAAAAGTTACGCTCAATTCTTCGTACGCTGACAATCCAAGCGTTCCAAATATGCAAGCGCTCATTCCTTCGAAAAATGGCCGAAATCCCTCATACGTCACGACGAAGTGGTGAGTTCATTCCAAAACGGTCCCTACAGTTCCAAAAAGTTCTTGTGGGCCCAAAACAGACACCGTGTGCAAAAGTTACGCTCAATTCTTCGTTCGTCGACTCTCCAAGCGTTCTAAATATGCAAGTGCTCATTCTTTCGAAAAATCACCGAAATCCCTCGTACGTCACGACGAAGTGGTGAGTTCAATCCAAAACGTTCGCTACATTTTCAAAAAGTTCTTGTGGGCCCAAAATGGACACTGTGTGCAAAAGTTACGCTCAATTCTTCGTCCGCCGACTCTCCAAGCGTTCTAAATATGGAAGTGCTCATTCTTTCGAAAAATGGCCAAAATCCCTAGTATGTCACAACGAAGTGGTGAGTTCAATCCAAAACGGTCGCTACATTTCCAAAAAGTTCTTGTGGGCCCAAAATGGACACCGTGTGCAGAAGTTACGCTCAATTCTTCGTCCGTCGACTCTCCAAGCGTTCTAAATATGCAAGTGCTCATTCTTTCGAAAAATTGCCAGAATTCCTCATACGTCATGATGAAGTTGTGAGTTCAATCCAAAACGGTCGCTACATTTCCAAAACGTACTTATTGGCCCAAAACGTACACCGTGTACAAAAGTTACGCTCATTTCTTCGTACGCCGACTATCCAAGCGTTCCAAATATGCAAGTGCTCATTCTTTCGAAAAATGGCTGAAATCCCTCATACATCACAAGGAAGCGGTGAGTTCAATCCAAAACGGCCGCTACATTTCCAAAAAGTACTTATGGGCCCAAAAAGGACAACGCGCGCAAAAGTTACGCTCAATTCTTCTTGCGCCGACTCTCTAAGCGTTCCAAATATGTAAATGGTCATTCTTTTAAAAAATGGCCGAAATCCCTCTTAAGTCACGACGAAGTCATGACTTCTATCCAAAATGGTCGCTACATTTCTGCAAAGTACTTATGGGCCCAAAACGGACGCCGTGAGTAAAAGTTACGCTCAATTCTTCGTTCGTCGACTCTCCAAGCGTTCTAAATATGCCAGTGCTCATTCTTTCTAAAAATTGCCAAAATCCCTCATACGTCACGATGAAGTTGCGAGTTCAATCCAAAACGATCGCTACATTTCCAAAAAGTGCTTATTGGCCCAAAACGAACACCGTGTGCAAAAGTTACGCTCATTTCTTCGTACGCCGACAATCCAAGCGTTCCAAATATGTAAGTGCTCATTCTTTCAAAAAATGGCTGAAATCCCTCGTACATCACGACGAAGTGGTGAGTTCAATCCAAAACGGTCGCTACATTTCCAAAAAGTACTTATGGATCCAAAAAGGACAACGCGCGCAAAGGTTACGCTCAATTCTTCTTGCGCCAACTTTCCAAGCGTTCCAAATATGCAAGTGGTCATTCTTTTAAAAAATGGCCGAAATCCCTCGTACGTCACGACAAAGTCGTGACGCCCATCCAAAACGGTCGCTACATTTCCAAAAAGTACTAATGGGCCCAAAACGGACGCCGTGAGTAAAAGTTACGCTCAATTCTTCGACCGCTGACTCTCCAAGCGTTCTAAATAAGCAAGTGCTCATTCTTTCGAAAAATGGCCAAAATCCCTCGTACGTCTCAATGAAGTTGTGTGTTCAATCCAAAATGGTAGCTACATTTCCAAAAAGTACTTATTGGCCCAAAACGAACACCGTGTGCAAAAGTTACGCTCATTTCTTCGTACGCCGACTATCCAAGCGTTCCAAATAAGCAAGTGCTCATTCTTTCGAAAAATGGTCGAAATCCCTCATACATCACGACGAAGTGGTGAGTTTATTCCAAAACGGTCGCTACATTTCCAAAAAGTACTTATGGGCCCAAAAAGGACAACGCGTGCAAAAGTTATGCTCAATTCTTCTTGCCCCGACTCTCCAAGCGTTCCAAATATGCAAGTGGTCATTCTTTTGAAAAATGGTCGAAATCCTTCATATGTCACGATGAAGTTGTGTGTTCAATCCAAAACGATCGCTACATTTCCAAAGTACTTATGGGCCCAAAACGGACACCGTGTGCAAAAGTTACGCTCAATTCTTTGTACACCGACAATCCAAGATTTCCAAATATGCAAGTGCTGATTCTTTCGAAAAATGGCCAAAATCCCTCATACGTTAAGACGAAGTGGCGATTTCAATCCAAAACAGTCGCTACATTTCCAACAAGTTCTTATTGGCCGAAAGTGGACACCGTGAGCAAAAGTTACGCTCAATTCTTCGTCCGTCGACTCTCCAAGCGTTTTAAATATGCAAGTGCTCATTCTTTCGAAAAATGGCCAAAATCCCTCATACATCACGACGAAGCGCTGAGTTCAATCCAAAACGGTCGCTACATTTCCAAAAAGTACTTATGGGCCCAAAAAGGACAACGCGTGCAAAAGTTACGCTCAATTCTTCTTGCGCCGACTCTCCAAGCGTTCCAAATATGCAAGTGGTCATTATTTCAAAAAATGGCCGAAGTCCCTCGTACGTCACGACGAAGTCGTGACTTCTATCCAAAACGGTCGCTACATTTCTGCGAAGTACTAATGGGCCCAAAATGCATGCCGTGAGCAAAAGTTATGCTCAATTCTTCGTCTGTCGACTCTCCAAGCGTTCTAAATATGCAAGTGCTCTTTCTTCAAAAAAATGGCTGAAATCTCTCGTACGTCAAGACGAAGTGGTGAGTTCAATCCAAAACGGTCGCTACATTTCCAAAAAGTTCTTGTCGTCCCAAAACGGACACCGTGTGCTAAAGTTACGACTAATTCTTCGTCCACCGACTCTCCACACGTTCTAAATATGCAAGTGCTCATTCTTTCGAAAAATCGCCAAAATCTCTCATACGTCACGATGAAGTTGTGAGTTCAATCCAAAATGGTCGCTACATTTCCAAAAAGTACTTATTGGCCCAAAACAAACACCGTGTGCAAAAGTTACACTCATTTCTTCGTACGCCGACCATCCAAGCGTTCCAAATATGCAAGTACTCATTCCTTCGAAAAATGGTCGAAATCCCTCATACATTATGATGAAGTGGTGAGTTCAATCCAAAATGGTCGCTACATTTCAAAAAAGTACTTATGGGCCCAAAAAGGACAACACGTGCAAAAGTTACGTTCAATTCTTCTTACGCCGACTCTCCAAGAGTTCCAAATATGCAAGTGGCCATTCTTTTGAAAAATGGCCGAAATCCCTCGTACGTCACGATGAAGTGGTGAGCTCAATCCAAAACGGTCGCTACATTTCCAAAAAGTTCTTATGGGCCCAAAACGGACACCGTGTGCAAAAGTTACTCTCAATTCTTCGTCCGTCGACTCTCCAAGAGTTCTAAATATTCAAGCGCTCATTCTTTCGAAAAATGATCAAAATCCCTCGTACATCACGATGAAGTGGTGGGTTTAATCCAAAACGGTCGCTACATTTCCAAAAAGTTCTTGTGGGTCCAAAACAGACACTGTGTGCAAAAGTTGCACTCAATTCTTCGTCCCCCGACTCTCCAAGCGTTCAAAATATGCAAGTGCTCATTCTTTCGAAAAATGGCCAAAATCCATAGTATGTCACGATGAAGTTGTGTGTTCAATCCAAAACGGTCGCTACATTTCCAAAAAGTACTTATGGGCCCAAAACGGAAACCGTGTGCAAAAGTTACGCTCAATTCTTCGTACGCCGACAATCCAAAGGTTCCAAATATGCAAGTGCTCATTCTTTCAAAAAATGGCCAAAATCCCTCATACGTCATGATGAAGTTGTGTGTTCAATCCAAAACGGTTGCTACATTTCCAAAAAGTACTTATGGGCCTAAAACGGACACCGTATGTAAAAGTTACGCTCAATTCTTCGTACGCCGACAATCCAAGCTTTCCAAATATGCAAGTGCTTATTCTTTTGAAAAATGGCCAAAATCCCTCATACGTGATGACGAAGTGGTGAGTTCAATCCAAAACGGTCGCCACATTTCCAAAAAGTACTTATGGGCCCAAAACGGACACCGTGAGCAAAAGTTACGCTCAATTCTTCGTCCGCCGACTCTCCAAGAGTTCTAAATATGCAAGTGCTCATTCTTTCAAAAAATGGCCAAAATCCCTCGTACGACACAACGAAGTGGTGAGTTCAATCCAAAACGGTCGCTACATTTCCAAAAAGTTCTTATGGGCCCAAAACGGACACCTTGTGCAAAATTTACGCTCAATTCTTCGTCCGCTGACTCTCCAAGCGTTCTAAATATGCAAGTGCTCATTCTTTCAAAAAATTGCCAAAATCCCTTGTACGACACGACGAAGTGGTGAGTTCAATCCAAAACGGTCGCTACATTTCCAAAAAGTTCTTGTGGGCCCAAAACGGACACCGTGTGCAAAAGTTACGCTCAATTCTTCGTCCGCCGACTCTCCAAGCGTTCTAAATAGGCAAGTGCTCATTCCTTTGAAAAATGGCCAAAATCCCTCGTACGTCATGATGAAGTGGTGAATTCAACCCAAAACGGTCGCTACATTTCCAAAAAGTACTTATGGGACCAAAACGGGCACCGTGTGGAAAAGTTACGCTCAATTCTTCGTACGCCGACAATCCAAGCGTTCCAAATATGCAACTGCTCATTCTTTCGAGAAATGGCCAAAATCCCTCATACGTTACGACGAAGTGGTGAGTTCAATCCAAAACGTTCGCTACATTTCCAAAAAGTTCTTATTGGCCCAAAACAGACAACGTGAGCAAAAGTTACGCTTAATTCTTCATCCGCCGACTCTCCAAGCGTTCTAAATATACAAGTGCTCATTCTTTCGAAAAATGGCCAAAATCCCTCGTACGACATGACGAAGTGGTGAGTTCCATCCAAAACGGTCGCTACATTTCCAAAAAGTTCTTGTGGGCCCAAAACGGACACCGTGTGCAAAAGTTACGCTCAATTCTTCGTCCGCCGACTCTCCAAGCGTTCTAAATATGCAAGTGCTTATTCTTTTGAAAAATCACCAAAATCCCTCGTACGTCACGATGAAGTTGTGAGTTCAATCCAAAACGGTCGCTACATTTCCAAAAAAATAAATATTGGCCCAAAACGAACACCGTGTGCAAAAGTTACGCTCATTTCTTCGTACGTCGACTATCCAAGCATTCCAAATATGCACGTTCTCATTCTTTCAAAAAATGGCTAAAATCCCTCATACATCACGACGAAGCGGCAAGTTCAATCCAAAACGGTCGCTACATTTCAAAAAAGTACTTATGGGCCCAAAAAGGACAACGCCTGCGAAAGTTACGCTCAATTCTTCTTGCGCCGACTCTCCAAGCGTTCCAAATATGCAAGTGCTCATTCTTTTGAAAAATGGCTGAAATCCCTCGTACATCACGACGAAGTCTTGACTTCAATCCAAATCGGTCGCTACATTTCTACAAAGTACTTGTGGGCCCAAAACGGACGTCGTTAGCAAAAGTTACGCTAAATTCTTCGAACGACGACTCTCCAAGCGTTCTAAATATGCAAGTGCTCATTCTTTTGAAAAATGGCCGAAATTCCTCATACGTCATGATGAAGTGGTAAGTTCAATCCAAAACAGTCGCTACATTTCCAAAAAGTACTTATGGGCCCAAAACTGACACCGCGTGCAAAAGTTACGCTCAATTCTTCGTACGCCACCAATCCAAGCGTTCCAAATATGCAAGTGCTCATTCTTTCGAAAAATGGCCGAAATCCCTCATACGTCATGACGAAGTGGTGAGTTCAATCTAAAACGGTCACTACATTTCCAAAAAGTTCTTGTGGGACCAAAACGGACACCATGTGCAAAAGTTATGCTCAATTCTTCGTTCGTCGACTCTCCAAGCGTTCTAAATATGCAAACGCTCATTCTTTTAAAAAATGGCCAAAATCCCTCGTACGTCACGATGAAGTTGTGTGTTCAATCCAAAACGGTCGCTACATTTCCAAAAAGTACTTATGGGCCCAAAACGGACACAATGTGCAAAAGTTACGCTCAATTCTTCATCCGCCGACTCTCCAAGCGTTCTATATATGCAAGTGCTTATTCTTTCAAAAAATAGCCAAAATCCCTCGTATGTCACGATGAAGTTGTGTGTTCAGCCCAAAACGGTCACTACATTCCCAAAAAGTGCTTATAGGCCCAAAACGGATACCATGTGCAAAAGTTACGCTCAATTCTTCGTACGCCGACAATCCAAGCGTTCCAAATATACAAATGCTCATTCTTTCGAAAAATGGCCGAAACCCCTCATACGTCACGACGAAGTGGTGAGTTCAATCCAAAACGATCGTTACATTTCCAAAAAGTTTTTGTGGGCCTAAAACAGACACCGTGTGCAAAAGTTACGCTCAATTCTTCGTCCGCTGACTCTCCGAGCGTTCTAAATATACAAGTGCTCATTCTTTCGAAAAATTTCCAAAATCCCTCGTATGTCACGACGAAGTGGTGAGATCACTCCAAAACGGTCGTTACATTTCCAAAAAGTTCTTGTGGGCCCAAAACGGACACTGTGTGCAAAAGTTACGCTCAATTCTTCGTCCGTCGACTCTCCAAGCGTTCTAAATATACAAGTGCTCATTCTTTCAAAAAATGGCCAAAATCCCTCGTACGTCACGATGAAGTTGTGTGTTCAATCCAAAACGGTCGCTACATTTTCAAAAAAGTACTTATGGGCCCAAAACGGACACCGTGTGCAAAAGTTACGCTCAATTCTTCGTCCTCCGACTCTCCAAGAGTTCTAAATATGCAAGTGCTCATTCTTTCAAAAAATCAACAAAATCCCGCGTACGTCACAATGAAGTTGTGAGTTCAATCCAAAACGGTCGCTACATTACCAAAAAGAACTTATGGGACCAAAACGGACACCGTGTGCAAAAGTTACGCTCAATTCTTCGTACGCCGACAATCCAAGCGTTCCAAATATGCAAGTGCTCATTCTTTCAAAAAATGGCCGAAATCCCTCATACGTTACGACGAAGTGGTGAGTTCAATCCGAAACGGTAGCTACATTTCCAAAAAGTTCTTATTGGCCCAAAACGGACATCGTGTGCAAAAGTTATGCTCAATTCTTCATCCACCGACTCTGCAAGCTTTCTAAATATGCAAGTGCTCATTCTTTCAAAAATGGCCAAAATCCCTCGTATGTCACGATGAAGTGGTGAGTTCAATCCAAAACGGTCGCTACATTTCCAAAAAGTCCTTGTGGGCCCGAAATGGACACCGTGTGCAAAAGTTAGGCTCAATTCTTCGTCCGCCGACTCTCCAAGCGTTCTAAATATGCAAGTGCTCATTCTTTTGAAAAATCGAAAAAATTCCTCGTACGTCACGATGAAGTGGTGAGTTCAATCCAAAACGGTCGCTACATTTCCAACAAGTTCTTCTGGGCCCAAAACTGACACCGTGTGCAAAAGTTACGCTCAATTCTTTGTACGTTGACAATCCAAGCGTTCCAAATATGCAAGTGCTCATTCTTTCAAAAAATGGCCGAAATCCCTCATACGTCACGAAGAAGTGGTGAGTTCAATCCAAAACGGTTGCTACATTTCCAAAAAGTTCTTGTGGGCCCAAAACGGACACCATGTGCAAAAGTTACGCACAATTCTTCGTCCGTCGACTTTCCAAGCGTTCTAAATATGCAAGTGCTCATTCCTTTGAAAAATGGCCAAACTCCCTCGTACGTTACGATGAAGTGGTGAGTTCAATCCAAAACGGTCGCTACATTTCCAAAAAGTACTTATGGGCCTAAAACGGACACCGTGTGCGAAAGTTACGCTCAATTCTTCGTACGCCGACAATCCAAGCGTTCCAAATATGCAAGGGCTCATTCTTTCAAGAAATGGCCGAAATCCCTCATACGTTACGATGAAGTGGTGAGTTCAATCGAAAACGGTCGCTACATTTCCAAAAAGTTCTTATTGGCCCAAAACGGACACCGTGTGCAAAAGTTACGCTTAATTCTTCGTCGGCCGACTCTCCAAGCGTTCTAAATATGCAAGTGCTCATTCTTTCGAAAAATGGCCAAAATCCCTCGTACGACGCGATGAAGTGGTGAGTTCAATCCAAAACGGTCGCTACATTTCCAAAAAGTTCTTGTGGGCCCAAAACGGACGCCGTGTGCAATAGTTACGCTCAATTCTTCGTCTGTCGACTCTCCAAGCATTCTAAATATGTAAGTGCTTATTGTTTTGAAAAATCACCAAAATCCCTCATACGTCACGATGAAGTTGTGAGTTTAATTCAAAACGGTCGCTACATTTCCAAAAAGTAATTATTGGCCCAAAACGAACACCGTGTGCAAAAGTTACGCTCATTTCTTCGTACACCGACTATCCAAGCGTTCCAAATATGCAAGTTCTCATTCTTTTGAAAAATGGCTGAAATCCCTCATACATCACGATGAAGCGGCGAGTTCAATCCAAAATGGTCGCCACATTTCCAAAAAGTTCTCGTGGGCCCAAAACGGACGCCGTGTGCAAAAGTTACACCCCATTCTTCGTCCGCTGACTCTCCAAACGTTCTAAGTATGCAAGTGCTCATTCTTTCAAAAAATTGCCAAAATTCCTCGTACATCACGACGAAGTGGTGAGTTCAATCCAAAACGATCGTTACATTTCCAAAAAGTACTTATGGGGCCAAAATGGACATCGTGTGCAAAAGTTATGCTCAATTCTTCGTACGTCGACAATCCAAGTGTTCCAAATATGCAAGTGCTCATTCTTTTGAAAAATGGCCGAAATCTATCCTACGTCACGACGAAGCGGTGAGTTCAATCCAAAACGGTCGCTACATTTCGAAAAAGTTCTTGTGGACCCAAAACGAACATCGTGTGCAAAAGTTACGCTCAATTTTTCGTCCGCTGACTCTCCAAGCGTTCTAAATGTGCAAGTGCTCATTCTTTCGAAAAATTGCCAAAATCCCTCGTACGTCACAACGAAGTGGTGAGTTCAATCCAAAACGGTCGCTACATTTCCAAAAAGTACTTATTGGCCCAAAATGAACACCGTGTGCAAAAGTTACGCTCGATTCTTCGTCCGCCAACTCTCCAAGCGTTCTAAATATGCAAGTGCTCATTCTTTTGAAAAATCACCAAAATCCCTCGTACGTCACGATGAAGTTGTGAGTTCAATTCAAAACGGTCGCTACATTTCCGAAAAGTAATTATTGGCCCAAAATGAACACCGTGTGCAAAAGTTACGCTCATTTCTTCGTACGCCGACTATCCAAGCGTTCCAAATATGCAAGTTCTCATTCTTTCGAAAAATGGCTGAAATCCCTCATACATCACGATGAAGCGGCGAGTTCAATCCAAAATGGTCGTCACATTTCCAAAAAGTTCTCGTGGGCCCAAAACGGACGCTGTGTGCAAAAGTTACACCCCATTCTTCGTCCGCTGACTCTCCAAACGTTCTAAATATGCAAGTGCTCATTCTTTCAAAAAATTGCCGAAATCCCTCGTACATCATGACGAAGTGGTGAGTTCAATCCAAAACGATCGCTACATTTCCAAAAAGTACTTATGGGGCCAAAATGGACACCGTGTGCAAAAGTTATGCTCAATTCTTCGTACGTCGACAATCCAAGTGTTCCAAATATGCAAGTGCTCATTCTTTTGAAAAATGGCCGAAATCCATCCTACGTCACGACGAAGTGGTGAGTTCAATCCAAAACGGTCGCTACATTTCGAAAAAGTTCTTGTGGACCCAAAACGAACACCGTGTGCAAAAGTTACGCTCAATTCTTCGTCCGCTGACTCTCCAAGCGTTCTAAATATGCAAGTGCTCATTCTTTCGAAAAATTGCCAAAATCCCTCGTACGTCACAACGAAGTGGTGAGTTCAATCCAAAACGGTCGCTACATTTCCAAAAAGTACTTATTGGCCCAAAATGAACACCGTGTGCAAAAGTTACGCTCATTTCTTCGTACGCCGACTATCTAAGCATTCCAAATATGCAAGTGCTCATTCTTTCGAAAAATGGCCAAAATCCCTCATACGTCACAATGAATTGGTGAGTTCAATCCAAAACGATCGCTACGTTTTCAAAAGGTTCTTGTGGGCCCAAAACGGACACCGTGTGCAAAAGTTACGCACAATTCTTCGTCTGCCAACTCTCCAAGCGTTCTAAATATGCAAGTGCTCATTCTTTCGAAAAATGGTCAAAATCTCTCGTACGTCACGGTGAAGTTGTGTGTTCAATCCAAAACGGTCGCAACATTTCCAAAAAGTACTTATGGGCCTAAAACGGACACCGTGTGCAAAAGTTACGCTCAATTCTTCGTACGTCGACAATCCAAGCGTTCCAAATATGGAAGTGCTCATTCCTTCAAAAAATGGCCGAAATACCTCCTACGTCACGACGAAGTGGTGAGTTCAATACAAAACGGTTGCCACATTTCCAAAAAGTTCTTGTGGGCCCAAAACGGACACCGTGTGCAAAAGTTACGCTCAATTCTTCGTCCACCGACTCTCCAGGCGTTCTAAATATACAAGTGCTCATTCTTTCGAAAAATAGCCAAAATCCCTCGTACGTCACGATGAAGTTGTGAGTTCAATCCAAAACGGTCGCTACATTTCCAAAAAGTACTTATTGGCCCAAAACGAACACCGTGTGCAAAAGTTACGCTCATTTCTTCTTACGCCGACTATCCAAGCGCTCCAAATATGCAAGTGCTCATTCTTTCAAAAAATGGCCGAGATCCCTCATACCTCATGAAGAAGCGGAGAGTTCAATCCAAAACGGTCGCTACATTTCCAAAAAGTACTTACGGGCCCAAAACGGACACCGTGTGCAAAAGTTACGCTCAATTCTTCGTACGCCGACAATCAAAGCGTTCCAAATATGCAAGTGCTCATTCTTTTGAAAAATGGCCGAACTCCCTCCTACGTCACGACGAAGTGGTGAGTTCAATCCAAAACGGTCGCTAAATTTCCAAAAAGTACTTATGGGCCCAAAACGAACACCGTGTGCAAAAAGTTACGCTCATTTCTTCGTACACCGACTATCCAAGCGTTCCAAATATGCAAGTGCTCATTCTTTCGAAAAATGGCCGAAATCCCTCCTACATCACAATGATGTCGTGACTTCAATCCAAAATGGTCGGTACATATCTGCAAAGTACTTGTGGCCCCAAAACGGACGCCGTTAGCAAAAGTTACGTTCAATTCTTCTTACGCTGACTCTCCAAGCGTTCCAAATATGCAAGTGCTCATTCTTTCGAAAAATGGTTGAAATCCCTCGTACGTCACGATGAAGTCGTGAGTTCAATCCAAAACGGTCGCTACATTTCTAAAAAGTACTTATGGGCCCAAAACGGTCGCCGTTTTCAAAAGTTACGCTCGATTCTTCGAAGCTAACAATCCAAGCACTCCAAATATGCAAGTGCTTATTCTTTTGAAAAATGGCCGAAATCCCTCTTACGTCACGACGAAGTGCTATGTTCAATCCAAAAAGGTCGCTACATTTCCAAAAAGTACTTATGTGCCCAAACCGGACACCGTGTGCAAAAGTTACGCTCAATTCTTCGTACGTCGGCAATCCAAGCGTTCCAAATATGCAAGAGCTCATTCTTTTGAAAAATGGCCGAAATCCCTCGTACGTCACGATGAAGTCGTGACTTCAATCCTAAACGGTCGCTACATTTCTGCAAAGTACTTATGGGCCCAAAACGGACGCCGTTTCCAGAAGTTACGCTCAATTCTTCTTACGCGGACTCTCCAAGTGTTCCAAATATGCAAGTGCTCATTCTTTCGAAAAATGGACGAAATCCCTAATACGTCACGACGAAGTGGTGAGTTCAATCCAAAACGGTCGCTACATTTCCAAAAAGTACTTGTGGGCCCAAAACAGACACCGTGTGCAAAAGTTACGCTCAATTTTTTATCCTCCGACTCTCCAAGCGTTCTGAATATGCAAGTGCTCATTCTTCTGAAAAATCGCCAAAATCCCTCGTACGTCACGATGAAGCTGTAAGTTCAATAAAAAACGGTCGCTACATTTCCAAAAAGTACATTTGGCCCAAAACGAACACCGTGTGCAAAAGTTACGCTCATTTCTTCGTACGCCGACTATCTAAGCGTTCCAAATATGCAAGTGCTCATTCTTTAGAAAAATGGCTGAAATCCCTAATAAGTAACGACGAATTGGTGAGTTCAATCCAAAACGGTCGCTACATTTCCAAAAAGTTTTTTTAGGCCCAAAACGGACACCATGTGCAAAAGTTACGCACAATTCTTCGTCCGCCGACTCTCCAAGCGTTCTAAATATGCAAGTGCTCATTCTTTTGAAAAATGGCCAAAATACCTCGTACGTCATGATGAAGTTGTGTGTTCAATACAAAACGGTCGCTACATTTCCAAAACGTACTTATGGGCCCAAAACGGACACCGTGTGCAAAAGTTACGCTCAATTCTTCGTACGCCGACTATCTAAGCCTTCCAAGTATAAAAGTGCTAATTCTTTCAAAAAATGGCCGAAATCCATTATAGGTCACGATGAAGTTGTGAGTTCAATCCAAAAGGGTCGCTACATTTCCAAAAAGTACTTATGGGCCCTGAACGGACACCGTGTGCAAAAGTTACGCTCAATTCTTCATACGCTGACTATCCAAGCCTTCCAAACATAAAACTGCTCACTCTTTCTTAAAAATGGCCAAAATCCCTCATACGTCACAACGAATTGGTGAGTTCAATCCAAAAGGGTCGCTACATTTCCAAAAATTACTTATGGGCCCAAAACGGACACCGTGTGCAAAAGTTACGCTCAATTCTTCATACGCTGACTATCCAAGCCTTCCAAACATGAAACTGCTCACTCTTTCCAAAAAATGGCCAAAATCTCTCATACGTCACGACGAAGTAGTGAGTTCAATCCAAAAGGGTCGCTACATTTCCGAAAAGTACTTATGGGCCCGGAACGGACACCGTGTGCAAAAGTTACGCTCAATTCTTGTTACTTCGACTCTCCAAGCGTTCCAAATATGCAAGTGCTCATTCTTTTGAAAAATGGCCGAAATCCGTCATACGTCACGATGAAGTGGTGAGTTCAATCAAAAACGGTCGCTACATTTCCAAAAAGTACCTAGGGGCCCAAAACGGACACCGTGTGCAAAAGTTATGCTCAATTCTTCGTACGCCGACCATCCAAGCCTTCCAAACATAAAATTTCTATTTCTTTCAAAAAATGGCCGAAATCCGTTATAGGTCACGACGAGGTTGTGAGTTCAATCCAAAAGGGTCGCCACATTTCCAAAAAATACTTATGGGCCCAAAACGGACACCGTGTGCAAAAGTTACGCTCAATTCTTCGTACGCCGACCATCCAAGCCTTCCAAACATAAAATTTCTCTTTCTTTCGAAAAATGGCCGAAATCCGTTATAGGTAACGATGAAGTTGTGAGTTCAATCCAAAGGGGTCGCTACATTTCCAGAAAGTACTTATGGGCCCAAAACGGACACCGTGTACAAAAGTTACGCTCAATTTTTCGTACGCCGACTATCCAAGCCTTCCAAACATAAAAATTGCTCATTCTTTCGAAAAATGGCCGAAATCCGTTATAGGTGACGACGAAGTTGTGACTTCAATCCAAAAGGGTCGCCACATTTCCAAAAAATACTTATGGGCCCAAAACGGACACCGTGTACAAAAGTTACGCTCAATTCCTCGTACGCCGACTATCCAAGCCTTCCAAACATAAAACTGCTCACTCTTTCCAAAAAATGGCCA
>NW_019247363.1:0-1420 GCF_002742605.1 Olea europaea var. sylvestris | reverse complement strand
TGATACCCATTCCAATGGACATATAGAAGAACTGATTAGTGATGCATTGATAGCTGAATTGGAAGCGGATATATATGGTTTGCAGGTATCAGTTTAATACTTATTAGTAACAAGAAAGAAAATGCTAAGTTGTCCTGTTTATCATCCATCTTAATTTTACATAGTCCTCTTCTAATTGAAAAAGTTACTGAATCAGATGAAGAATAAAGGAAGAACTCGACCATCTTCCACATTATATATTTTGTATTTGCATAATATTCTCTTCACATCCCACTTTACAGTTGTCGGTTATCTACTGGAGGAAAAGAGAATAAAATCTACTCAAAAGATAAAACAAACAAGTGCTGTAGTTTTCCTGCACTATATGGATTGATGTGCTGATTATATACTGATTAATCTATCCACATATTTCTGTTTAACATCCTCCCTCAAGTTCATTGGCCTGTTAAGGACAGTGAGCTTGCTACGAAAATTAAAGAACTTTAAGCAAGGTAGTGCTTTTGTCATTACATCAGCTAGTTGCTCTTCTGAGGGGTAAATTGCACTGTTAGCTTTTGCTCCATCACCTTGTCTTGAATGAAATGATGATCAATCTCTATGCGCTTCGTCCTAGCATATAGTACAGGATTTGCAGCCAAGGATGCAGTACTAAGATTATCACATAGTAAGATAGCTGGAGAAATGAGCTTAACGGATAATTCTTGAAGAACATACTCCACCCATACTACCTCTACTGCTGCATTTGCCAATCCATTGTACTCAGATTCCATGCTTGATCAGGATACTATCTATTTTAGAAAAGGACCAAGAGATGAGATTAGGACCTAAGAATATCCGGTAACGACTTCTACCCCATCTGTCATCTGTGTAACTTGCCCAACCGGCATCTGAAGCAAGTTAGGGACAAATCTGATGAAGTTCAATGTGACAACCCGTGGACCATTGTAGCCTTTGGGTACCTTAAAAATCCGCTTGATTGCTTGCCAATGTGTAGTTATAGGGGAGAGCATAAATTAACAGACTATGTTAACCGAGAAACTAATGTCAGGTCTTGTTAGTGAAACCCTCCAATCACACTTCTATACATTGTAGCGTCTAAAGTGGACCTGCCTATGATTTTAGGAGATTTTACTTAGTCATTTACTCGGGATCAACCTGTTTAATCTCGAATAGATCGATGTTGGTAAGTGGGGAGTGGGAGACTAAGTACCCAAAAGCCATTTAGAGGAGATTGGGAAGGGTGTATTTAGATCATTTCCCTATTTTGTTATCTGGGAATGTGAGGTGCAGTGGAAGAAAGCCTTGTAGATTTGAGAAGATGTGGCTAAAAATAGAAGGTTTTGGAGAGTGAGTATGGATTTGGTGGGCCTCTTATGATTTCAGGGATCCCCTAGTTATTTGTTGGATTGAAAATTGAAGG
>NW_019247362.1:0-1420 GCF_002742605.1 Olea europaea var. sylvestris | reverse complement strand
GCCTCAGAATAATTAATTTCCTTATTAATTATGTGAGGTTGGAGAAGTGCTGGACAGAAAATTAACAAAGAAAAACCGCACCAAGGGCAATTTTGGCATTTGTCGCGATGGTGTTGGAATGGGCCGAAATTTAGAAGGTTGATTTGAAACGGCCAGTGAAATTGGACTCGAGGCACAGACCCTGGATCACAGGATTTTATCCAAATTCCTTCGTTTGGGCCTCCGAATAATTAATTTCCTTATTAATTTTGTCAGGTTGAAGAAGTGTTGAACAAAAAATTAACAAAGCAAAGTCTCACCAGGGGCAATTTTGTCATTTGTCGCGACGGTGTCGGAATGGGCCAAAATTTGGCAGGTCGATTGGAAACGGCCTGTGAAATTGGACTCGGGGCACAGACTCGGGATCACAGGATTTTAGCCAAATTCCTTCGTTTGGGCCTCCGAATAATTAATTTCCCTATTAATTATGCCAAGTTGAAGAAGTGCTGGATAGAAAATTAACAAAGAAAAACCGCACCAGGGGCAATTTTGTCATTTGTCGCGATGGTGTCAGAATGTATTGAAATTTGGCTGATTGATTAGAAATGGCCCGATAAATTGGACTTGGGGCAAAGACCCAGGATCGCGGGATTTTAGCCAAATTCCTTCATTTAGGCCTCTGATTAATTAATTTCCCTATTAATTATGTCAGGTTGAAGATGTGCTGGATAGAAAATTAAAAAAGAAAAACCGCACCAGGGGCGATAAGTCATTTTTCGCGACGGTGTCGAAATGGTCTGAAATTTGACAGGTTGATTGGAAATGGCTTGTGAAATTGGACTCGGGGCATAGAGACGGGATCATGGGATTTTAGCCAAATTCCTTCGTTTGGGCCTCTGAATAATTAATTTCCTTATCATGTCAAGGTTAAGAAGTGTTGGAAAGAAAATTAACAAAGAAAAACCGCACCAGGAGCAATTTTGTCATTTGGTGCGACGGTGTTGAAATCGGCCGAAATTTGGCAGGTTGATTGGAAATGGCTTGCGAAATTGGACTCGGGGCGCAGACCC
The DNA here is from genome assembly GCF_002742605.1 of Olea europaea var. sylvestris. Taxonomy (NCBI): domain Eukaryota; kingdom Viridiplantae; phylum Streptophyta; class Magnoliopsida; order Lamiales; family Oleaceae; genus Olea; species Olea europaea. The sequence goes on along the minus strand of NW_019247362.1, from coordinate 371 downwards.
GGGATCACGAGATTTTAGCCAAATTCCTTCGTTTCGGTCTCCGAATAATTAATTTCCTTATTAATTTTGTCAGATTGAAGAAGTGTTGGACAGAAAATTAATAAAGTAAAATCGTACCAGGTGTAATTTTGTAATTTGTCGCGACGGTGTCGGAATGGGCTGAAATTTGACAGGTCGATTGGAAACAGCGCACAAAATTGGACTCGGAGTACAAACTCTGGGTCACGGGATTTTATCAAAACTCCTACGTTTGGGCCTCCGAATAATTAATTTCTGTATTAATTATGTTATGTTGAAGAAGTGCTGGACAAAAAAATTAACAAAGAAAAATCGGACCAGGGGCAGTTTTGTCATTTGTCGTGATGGTATCG
>NW_019247361.1:0-1420 GCF_002742605.1 Olea europaea var. sylvestris | reverse complement strand
TTCCGACACCGTCGCAAAAAATGACGAAATTACCCCTGGCGCGATTTTTGTGTCCGATCTACCTATCGAATTTTAGCCCATTCTAACACCGTCGCAAAAAATGACGAAATTACCCGTGGCACGATTTTTGTTTCCGATCAACCTGTCAAATTTTAGCCCATTCCGACACCGTCGCGAAAAATGACGAAATTACCCCTGGCACGATTTTTGTTTCCGATCAACCTGTCAAATTTTAGCCCATTCCGATACCGTCGCGAAAAATGACGAAATTACCCCTGGCGCGATTTTTGTGTCCGATATACGTGTCGAATTTTACCCCATTCCGACACCGTCGCGAAAAATGACGAAATTACCCCTGGCACGATTTTTGTTTCCGATCAACCTGTCAATTTTTAGCCCATTCCGACACCGTCGCGAAAAATGACGAAATTACCCCTGGCTCGATTTTTGTGTCCGATCTACCTGTCGTATTTTAGCCCATTCCGACACCGTCGCGAAAAATGACGAAATTCCCCCTGGCGCGATTTTTGTTTCCGATCAACCTGTCAAATTTTAGCCCATTCCGACTCCGTCGCGAAAAATGACGAAATTACCCCTGGCACGATTTTTGTTTCCGATCAACCTGTCAATTTTGAGGCCATTCCGACAACGTCGCGAAAAATGACGAAATTACCCCTGGCGCGATTTTTGTGTCAGATCTACCTGTCGTATTTTAGCCCATTCCGACACCGTCGCGAAAAATGACGAAATTACCCCTGGCACGATTTTTGTTTCCGATCAACCTGTCAAATTTAAGCCCATTCCGACACCGTCGCGAAAAATGACGAAATTACCCCTGGCGCGATTTTTTTTTCTGATCAACCTATCGAATTTTAGCCCATTCCGACACCGTCGCGAAAAATGACGAAATTACCCGTGGCGCGATTTTTGTGTCCGATCTACATATCGAATTTTAGCCCATTCCGACACCGTCGTGAAAAATGACGAAATTCCCCGTGGCGCAATTTTTGTTTCCGATCAACCTATCGAATTTTAGCCCATTCCGACACCGTCGCGAAAAATGACGAAATCCCCCGTGGCACGATTTTTGTTTCCGATCTACCTATCGAATTTTAGCCCATTCCGACACCGTCGCGAAAAATGACGAAATTCCCCCTGGCGCGATTTTTGTTTCCGATCAACCTGTCAAATTTTAGCCCATTCCGACTCCGTCGCGAAAAATGACGAAATTACCCCTGGCACGATTTTTGTTTCCGATCAACCTGTCAATTTTGAGGCCATTCCGACAACGTCGCGAAAAATGACGAAATTACCCCTGGCTCGATTTTTGTGTCAGTTCTACCTGTCGTATTTTAGCCCATTCCGACACCGTCGCGAAAAATGACGAAATTACCCCGGGCACGATTTTTGTTTCCGATCA
>NW_019247360.1:0-1420 GCF_002742605.1 Olea europaea var. sylvestris | reverse complement strand
CTAACGGCGTCTGTTTTGGGCCCATAAGTACTTTTTGGAAATGTAGCGACCGTTTTGGATTGAACTCACCACTTCGTCTGGACATACGAGGGATTTTGGCGATTTTTCGAAATAATGAGCACTTGCATATTTGGAACGCTTGGATTGTCGGCGGACGAAGAATTGAGCGTGACTTTTGCTAACGGCGTCTGTTTCGGGCCCATAAGTACTTTTTGGAAATGTAGCGACCGTTTTGGATTGAACTCACCACTTCGTCGTGACGTACGAGGGATTTTGGCCTGTTTTTCAAAAGAATGAGCTCTTGTACATTTAGAACGCTTGGAGAGTCGGCGGACGAAGAATTGAGCGTAATTTTGCACACGGTGTCCGTTTCGGGCCCATAAGTACTTTTTGGAAATGTAGTGACCGTTTTGGATTGAACACACAACTTCATCGTGACGTACGAGGGATTTTGGCGATTTTTTGAAAGAATGAGCACTTGCATATTTAGAACGCTTGAGAGTCGGCGGACGAAGAATTGAGCGTAACTTTTGCACACGGTGTCCGTTTTGGGCCCAGAAGTACTTTTTGGAAATGTAGCGACCGTTTTGGAATGAACTCGCAACTTCGTCGTGGCGTATGAGGGATTTCGACGATTTTCCAAAAGAATGAGCTCTTGCATATTTGGAACGCTTGGATTGTTGGCGTACGAAGAATTGAGCGTAACTTTTGCACACGGAGTCCATTTTGGGCCCATAAGAACTTTTTGGAAATGTAGCGACCGTTTTGGATTGAACTCACCACTTCGTCGTGATGTACAAGGGATTTCGGCCATTTATCGAAAGAATGAGCACTTGCATATTTGGAACGCTTGGATTGTCGACGTACGAAGAATTGAGCGTAACTTTTGTATACGACGTCCGTTTTGGGCCCACAAGAACTTTTTGGAAATGTAGCGACCGTTTTTGATTGAACTCACCACTTCGTCGTGACGTAGGAGGGATTTCGGCCATTTTTTGAAAGAATGAGCACTTGCATATTTGGAACGCTTGGATTGTCGGCGTACGAAGAATTGAGCGTAACTTTTGCACACGATATCCGTTTTGGGCCCATAAGAACTTTTTGGAAATGTAGCGACCGTTTTGGATTGAACTCACAACTTCATCGTGACGTACGAGGGATTTTGGCCATTTTTTGAAAGAATGAGCACTTGCACATTTAGAACGCTTCGAGAGTCGGCGGACGAAGAATTGAGCGTAACTTTTGCACACGGAGTTTTTTTGGGCCCATAAGTACTTTTTGGAAATGTAGCGACCGTTTTGGATTGAACTCACCACTTCGTCGTGGCGTATGAGGTTTTTCGGCGATTTTTCAAAAGAATGAGCTCTTGCATATTTGGAACGCTTGGATTGTCGGCGTACGAAGAATTGAGCGTAACTTT
>NW_019247359.1:0-1420 GCF_002742605.1 Olea europaea var. sylvestris | reverse complement strand
CTCTACTACACTGTTATTTATGCCAAATCGAACTGGATAAAGCTAAAAGTACTTTCTGGATTAACTCTCGTGTTTCTATTTGAGTCTATACCTTGAAGAATTACTACTAAACAAACCATCAGCATGGAGTTAAAGTTTCATTGAATTGAAAAGCATAAACTAAATTGAAAGTCTTCCTCAATACTCTATTACAGCCAAAAGGATCACCAAGTAAAATTACACAGAAGATATAAGATACTAGAAATCAAAGTAAGATGAGCCCAGAAATAGAAAAATCTTTTGAAACTATCCCATAAATTCAAGAAACAGAAAAAAGAAAAAGAAAAAAAAAAGGTAGAATACCTCAGAGGGTGTAGAGTGATCTGATACAACAGTTTCACTGTAAAATAGATCCATATGTTTTGCTTTAGTACAAAAATCAAGAGTTCAAGAGCTCCACTGCGAAAGGTAAACTCCAAATTTTTGCATACACAACACAAACAGTGAACAAGAGAGCTAACAGGAGAAATTTGTGACAAACTCATATATTAATTGAGTTCGAAAATTTCTCAAAACTTTTTTTAACTAAAATTTCTCAAAACCAGCCTCTAACTAACATCCAAACACCAACAAATCCAAGGTGAATTAACAAAAACGTTTAACACAACAATACCGTAAAAGAATCCAAAACGTGAACAAGAGAGCTAACCGGAGAGATGTGTTAAACGGTCTCAATCTAGCTGCTGGATTGCTAGAAGGGCAAAGGGAGCTTTGCCGCTTTGTGAATGGGTCGAGACGTTGAGTCGAACGAGGAAATTGGAAAAGATAAATTAGGGCAAGTAATGGTGGGGAAGTGGGCAACCGGTCTGGTGACTCTGGATCAGCTATTTATGTAATAAATTTTATTTTTTTTAATTTTTTCACGGGGCGGGTTTTTTCCCCCATTCGGGGCGGGGCGACACCGAGGCGGGGCGGGGTGGGGTAAATTGTCATCACTACTTTTTAACATATAATTTTTGAAATTAATACATTTAAGATTACAAGTTAATATAGAATCTATGGAAGTACAGCTTTTTCCATCACAAATCAACATTTTTTATCTTAAGATCAAGAGTAGGGTTCTATAAAAACCTCAAAGTAATGAAGTGCTTCAATGATAGAAGATAACTGACACGTTATCAAAGTCTACCTTAAAATGAAAAATTGGACCTCAAAATAATTAAACTCAAAATCCTATTTTCCCCTACCAAAAAGTCAGGTAAACTCATACATAAATAAGTATAGACAGCCAAAAATTGGAACCCCTAAGGTAATATGAAGAGAGGAGGATCTTGCAACTTACTTGACAACTTCAGACAAGGTGTCATTCTTTTGGGCTTTTCAAAAAATAAAAATAAATAAAAAATAATATTAGGGGAAAATAGGATTTTATTTATTTATT
>NW_019247358.1:1270-1420 GCF_002742605.1 Olea europaea var. sylvestris | reverse complement strand
TTTCGACACTGTCGCGAAAAATGACGAAATTACCACAGGCGCGATTTTTGTTTCCGATCAATCTGTCAAATTTTTGCTCATTCAACACCGTCGTGAAAAATAACGAAATCGACCCGTGCGCGATTTTAGTTTCCCATCAATCAGTCAAAA
>NW_019247358.1:1048-1233 GCF_002742605.1 Olea europaea var. sylvestris | reverse complement strand
ATTCCGACACCGTCACGAAAAATGACGAAATTCCCCCGGCGCAATTTTTGTTTCCCATCAATCAGTCAACTTTTAGCTGACTTTGACACCGTCGCGAAAAAAGACGAAATTACCCCAGGCGCGATTTTTGTTTCCCATCAATCAGTCAACTTTTAGCCGATTCCGACACCATCACGAAAAATGAA
>NW_019247358.1:703-847 GCF_002742605.1 Olea europaea var. sylvestris | reverse complement strand
CCCGGCGCGATTTTTGTTTCCCATCAATCAGTCAAATTTTAGCTTATTCCGACACCGTCGCGAAAAATGACAAAATTGCCCCCAGCGCGATTTTTGTTTCCCACCAATCAGTCAATTTTTAGCGGATTCCGAAACCGTCAGGAA
>NW_019247358.1:0-307 GCF_002742605.1 Olea europaea var. sylvestris | reverse complement strand
AGTCAAATTTTAGCCGATTCCGACACCGTCACGAAAAATGACGAAATTGCCCTTGCGCGATTTTTGTTTCCCATCAATCAGTCAAATTTTAACCGATTTCGACACCGTCGCGAAAAATGACGAAATTGCCCTCGGCGCGATTTTTGTTTCCCATCAATCAGTCAAATTTTAGCCGATTCCGATACCGTCACGAAAAATGACGAAATTGCCCCAGCGCGATTTTGGATTCCCATCCATCGGTCAAATTTTAGCCGATTTCGACACCGTCGTGAAAAATGACGAAATTGCCCCCAGCGCGATTTTTTTT
>NW_019247357.1:0-1420 GCF_002742605.1 Olea europaea var. sylvestris | reverse complement strand
GGCAGCGCGTCATCTCCTAACCGAGGCGCCAATGCTCCTCGGCTTAAATCTGCCATAACCGGCGGCTTGTCGTCCTCCGCTCCTAAGAAGACCAAAGGTCGCGGTTTCCGTGGCGAAGCCTCGACTGAGGCCGAACGCAACGCTCGTATGTCCGGCCGCTTTGATTCCCTTGACTCCGACGGTGGGCCCGGGCCCGAACGATGTCAGTATCCAAAACCTAGATTACTCTTCCTTTTATATATGCATATGATTTTTTCCCCTCTTTAAAATTTTTTTGTTGATTGGAACTGATGTCAATGGTGAACTTATTTTTGAAGAGTGTTATTTGTTATTTTTTGTTTGACAAAATGATGCAAATGAGAAAATAATGTTTTAAGAAACTGATGTGCGAACTTGTACATGTGAGGTTTCGTTAATATTTTTCACTGTTTTGTCGTGTGAAGTTTGGTTTTCGTTAATATTTTCACTGGAGGGAATTGAAGAAGACGAAGAAATTTAGAGTAAATACGTATACTTGGTTCTTTTTAATGATTTTGCCTGTTTCTAGGGTTTTATTTGTTATAGTTTTTGACTTATTTTTCCCTTTTCTTGTTAAAGATATGTTTCAGTATCTGAATTTGTTGGAAATAGACACTGGGCTCTGTCTATTCTGCTTCTAGTTCTATGCTTCTCTTGTGTGATCCTAATGTCTCTTTGGATTCTAAGAAAAATAGTTGTATGTAAATGAAAGTGCTCTTAAAATTTTTTATTTATTTTTAATTTTTTTGGGGATAGAAATTATTGAAAATTGCACTAATTCTTGTCGTCTTGATTTAGTTCTGGTTGCGTAGATCTTTCTATTATTATCAAGGAGTATGATTACTGTTTGAGAACTTTGGTGCCTGCTGACTGAATTTTGACACCCCTGCTAAATCAGCAAAGTTGAAGTTCTTTAGTCCCATATGGACATCTTACTGTCATTGATGAACATTTAACTTTTGAATTATGTTAAAATCTGTAATTGAAGAGAATGAAGAACATGAAATATTGATTTTTTGGTGTAATAAATTATTGCCATACTATTGGATATTTTTGTATTCTATAATCATTTTAAGGTATAAATCACCTGTTTTAAAATGCAGAATGAACTAGCACTCTATATCAGATTCTATTCGTTTCTTGAGATCGAGAGATCGCATATGTAGAATGCTATGATTTCAAATTGGGTTTAATTTGTGCAGCAATTGAAGGATGGATTGTTTTGGTTTCTGGAGTTCATGAAGAGGCACAAGAGGATGATCTACAAAATGCATTTGGCGAATTTGGGGAGATTAAGAATTTGCATTTGAATCTTGACCGGCGTACAGGATTTGTCAAGGTGATGTAAATTTTCCCTTTGAGATCACTTGACAAAAGATGATTAGCTAGACAAGCCTATGTA
>NW_019247356.1:0-1420 GCF_002742605.1 Olea europaea var. sylvestris | reverse complement strand
TATGCTAAATTCTTCGTACGTCGACAATCCAAGCGTTCCAAATATGCAAGTTCTCATTCTTTCAAAAAATGGTCGAAATCCCTTGAACGTCACGATGAAGTGGTGAGTTGAATCCAAAACGGTCGATACATTTCCAAAAAGTTCTTGTGGGCCTAAAACGGACACCGTGCGGCAAAGTTACGCTCAATTCTTCGTCCGTCGACTCTCCAAGCGTTCTAAATATGCAAGTGCTCATTCTTTGAAAAATTGCCAAAATCCCTCTTACGTCTCGACGAAGTGGTGAGTTCAACCCATAATGGTCGCTACATTTCCAAAAAGTTCTTATGAGCCCAAAACGGACACCGTGTGCAAAAGTTACGCTCAATTCTTCGTCAGCCGACTCTCCAAGCGTTCTAAATATACAAGCGCTCATTCTTTCGAGAAATGGCCAAAATCCCTCGTATGTCAGGACGAAGTGGTGAGTTCAATCCAAAACGGTCGCTACATTTCCAAAAGGTACTTATGGTCCCAAAACGGACACCGTGTGCAAAAGTACGGCTCAATTCTTCGTACGCCGACAATCCAAGCGTTCCAAATATGCAAGTGCTCATTCTTTTAAAAAATGGCCGAAATCCCTCGTACGTCACGACGAAGTGGTGAGTTCAATCCAAAACGGTCGCTACATTTCCAAAAAGTTCTTGTGGGCCCAAAACGGACACCGTGCGCCAAAGTTACGCTCAATTCTTCGTCCGCCGACTCTCCAAGCGTTCTAAATATGCAAGTGCTCATTCTTTGAAAAATTGCCAAAATCCCTCTTACGTCTCGACGAAGTGGTGAGTTCAACCCATAATGGTCGCTACATTTCCAAAAAGTTCTTATGGGCCCAAAACGGACACCGTGTGCAAAAGTTACGCTCAATTCTTCGTCAGCCGACTCTCCAAGCGTTCTAAATATACAAGCGCTCATTCTTTCGAAAAATGGCCAAAATCCCTCGTATGTCAGGACGAAGTGGTGAGTTCAATCCAAAACGGTCGCTACATTTCCAAAAGGTACTTATGGTCCCAAAACGGACACCGTGTGCAAAAGTAAGGCTCAATTCTTCGTACGCCGACAATCCAAGCGTTTCAAATATGTAGGTACTCATTCTTTCGAAAAATGGCCAAAATCCTTCATATGTCACGACGAAGTGGTGAGTTCAATCCAAAACGGTTGCTACATTTCCAAAAAGTTCTTTTGGGCCCAAAACGGACACCGTGAGCAAAAGTTACGCTCAGTTCTTCGTCCGCCGACTCTCCAAGCGTTCTAAATAAGCAAGTGCTCATTCTTTCGAAAAATGGCCGAAATCCCTCATACACTATGACGAAGTGGTGAGTTCAATCCAAAACGGTCGCTACATTTCGAAAAAGTTCTTGTGAGCCCAAAATGGACACCGTGTGCAAAA
>NW_019247355.1:0-1420 GCF_002742605.1 Olea europaea var. sylvestris | reverse complement strand
AACGAAGGAATTTGGCTAAAATCCCATGATCTCGAGTCCGTGCCCCAAGTCCAATTTCGCAGGCCGTTTCCAATCCACCTACCGAATTTCGGCCCATTACGACACCGTCGTGACAAATGACAAAATTGTCCTTGGCGCGATTTTTCTTTCTTAATTTTTTGTCCTGCACTTCTTCAACCTGACATAATTAATGCGGAACTTAATTATTCAGAGGCCCAAACGAAGGAATTTGGCTAAATTCCCGTGATCATGGGTCTATGCCCCGAGTCCAATTTTGCGGGCCGTTTCCAATAACCTGCCAAATTTCAGCCCATTTGGCAGCATCCCGACAAATGACAAAATTGCCCCTTGTGTGGTTTTCTTTGTAAATTTTATGTCCAGCACTTCTTCAACCTGATATAATTAATACTTATTCGGAGGCCTAAACGAAGGAATTTGGCTAAAATCCCGTGATCCTGGGTCTGTGCCCCGAGCCCGATTTCGTCGGTCGTGTTTCCAATCAACCTGCCAAATTTCGGCGCATTCCGACACCGTCGCGACAAATGACAAAATTGCTCCTGGTGCGGTTTTTCTTTGTTAATTTTCTGTCCAACACTTCCTCAACCTAACATAATTATTACGAAAATTAATTATTCGGAGGCCCAAACAAAGGAATTTGGCTAAAATCCCGTGATCTTAGGTCTGTGGCACGAGTCCAATTTCACGGGCCATTTCCAATCAACATGCCAAATTTCGACCCATTCCGACACCGTCGCGACAAATGACAAAATTGCCCCTGGTGCGGTTTTTCTTTGTTAATTTGCCGTCCAACACTTCTTCAACCCTACATAATTAATACGAAAATTAATTATTCGGACGCCCAAAAGAAGGAATTTAGCTAAAATCCCGTGATCTCGGGTTTGTGCCCCGAGTCCAATTCGCGGGCCGATTCCAATGAACCTACCAAATTTCGGCCCATTCCAACACCACCGCGACAAATGACAAAATTACCCCTAGTTCGGCTTTGCTTTGTTAATTTTGTGTCCATCACTTCTTCAACCTGACATAATTAATAAGGAAATTAATTATTCGGAGGCCCAAACGAAGGAATTTAGCTAAAATCCCGTGATCTTGGCTCTGTGCCACGAGTCCAATTTCGCGTGCCATTTCCAATCAACCTGTAAAATTTCGGCCCATTCCGACACCGTCGTGACAAATGGCAAAATTGTCCGTGGTGCAGTTTTTCTTTGTTAATTTTTTGCCCTGCACTTCTTCAACCTGACATAATTAATGTGAAAATTAATTATTCGAAGGCCCAAACGAAGGAATTTGGCTAAAATCCCATGATCCCGAGTCCGTGCCCCGAGTCCAATTTCGCTGGCCGTTTCCAATCAACTTGCCAAATTTCGGCCCATTCCGACAATGCCTCTACAAATGACAA
>NW_019247354.1:0-1420 GCF_002742605.1 Olea europaea var. sylvestris | reverse complement strand
CCAGAAGCTATTTGGAAAATTTTTAGTTTTGATTTATTTGATATATCTCCTTCTGTAATTTCTTTGCAGTTAGATATTGAAAATTCTCAATTAGTTACGTACAATGAAACTGATGATTTATCAAAAATTATAAATAAAAACTTTATCCAACGAACATTGTTTACTAAATTTTTTCAAATGAATATTTCTGATGAAAAGGCTCGAACTTTACTTTATAAAGATTTTCATACATACTTTGTATGGAATACATATTTGTGAGTTTGGAGTCCTAGGAAAAAGCAAAATGTTATTAGTAGAATAGTTGCTGTTAATCCATCTGAGGATGAGAGATACTTTTTAAAAGTTTTACTGAATCATATTAAAAGGCCAAAATCTTTTGAAGATTCAAAACAATTAATGGTGTTGTAGCACCTACCTATCGCCAGGCTACATTCTTACATGGTCTAATAAATTGAAATAATTATTGTGACATGTGTTTAACTGAGGCAATTTCTTATCAAATGCTTATATCACTCCTTCGACTTTTTGCTAGTGTGCTAATTTTTTGTGCCCCTATGAATCCTAGAAATTTGTGGATTAAATTTAAAGTTTAAATGACAAAAGATTTTTTACATACAAATCAGACAAAGTTGATGCTAAGATTAGAGATCTACGGAACATAAATTCATTCTTAGAAGTTGGTAAAAGTGTAAATGATTTTTGCTTCACAGATTTCGACATTACTATAAATGTCGCTAAAATGTTAGCAAATATGATTTTAGAAGAAAGTACAAATGTTAATGTTGAGTCTGACATACATTTTACAAAATATTTAAATAAAGAACAACAATTTGCTTATGATACTATTTTAGATTGTGTTTTAAACGATAGAAATGGACTTTTTTTACTGATGGTCCAGGAGGTACTAGTAAAACTTATTTGTACAAAGTATTGCTTGCTACAGTACGATCTAGACAACTCATTGCATTAGCAACAACATCATCTAGAGTAGCTGCTTCTTTATTACCTACTAGAAAAACTAGTCATTCACGTTTTAAAATTCCTCTTCAAACAAGTCATGATATGCGAAGTTCGGTAAGTAAACAATCTGCACTTAGTCAGCTTTTAAAAATGACGAAACTAATTGTGTGGGATGAAGCACCAATGGTTAATAAGTATGCTTTTGAAACTTTGGATAAAATGTTAAAAGATATTACTGAATGTGAATTGTTATTTGGTAGAAAAGTCATTGTGTATGGAGAGGATTTTCGTCAAGTTTTGCCAGTGGTACAGAGAGGAACAAAAGACGATATTATGAAAGCAAATTTAGTATTTTTATATTTGTGGCAGTACTTCACACAACTACCATTAACTCAAAATATGAGAGCTAGATTGGATCCTTCCTTTTGTGAATATTTACTCAAAATTGGAAACAGAATTG
>NW_019247353.1:116655-122163 GCF_002742605.1 Olea europaea var. sylvestris | reverse complement strand
TATGCAAAAGTGACACTCAGTTATTCGATCGCCGACAATCCAAGCATTCCAAATAAGCAACTGACTTTTCTTCCACAAATGGCTGAGATCACTCATACGACATGAGGAAAAGGGTGGGTTCATCCCAAAAGGATCGCTACATTCCAAACAGTACTTATGGACCCAAAACGGGCACCGTATGCAAAAGTCACACTCAGATCTTCGATTGTCGTCAATGCAATCGTTCCAAAGAAGCAAGTGCTTGTTATTCCAAAAATGGCCAAAATTCGTCAAACGTCACTACGAAGCTATGAGTTCAATTCAACAGGGTCGCTACATTTCTGAAAAGTACTTACGGGCCCAAAACGAACACCGTATGCAAAAGTTACACTCAGTTCTTCGATCGCCAATAATCCAAGCATTCCAAACAAGCAAGTGCTTATTCATCCACAAATGATTGAAATCCCTCATATGATGTGAGCAAAAGGGTGGGTTAAATCCAAAAGGATCGCTACATTTCCGAAAAGTACTTATGGGCCCAAAATGGACACCGTATGCAAAAGTTACACTCAGTTCTTCGATCGCCGACATTCCAAGCGTTTCAAATAAGCAAGTGCTTGTTCTTCCACAAAGGACCGAAATCCCTTATACATCACGCAAAAAATGGTGGGTTCAATCCAAAAGATCGCTACATTTCTGAAACGTACTTATGGGCCCAAAACGGACACCGTATGCAAAAGTTGCACTCAGTTCTTCGATCGCCGACAATCGAAGCATTCCAAATGAGCAAGTGCTCGCTGCTCCACAAATGGTCGAAATCCCTCATACGTCATGAGGAAAAGGGTGGGTTCAATCCAAAAGGATTGCTACATTTCCAAAAAGTACTTATGGATGCAAAACGAACGCCGCATGCAAAAGTCACAATCAGTTCTTCGAACACCGACAATCCACCCGTTAAAAATAAGCAAGTGCTTGTTCTTCCACAAATGGCCAAAATCCATCATACATCATGATGAAACTGTGAGTTCAATTCAAAAGGGTCGCTACATTTTTGAAAAGTACTTATGGGCCCGAAATGGACACCGTGTGCAACAGTGACACTCAGTTCTTCGATCACCGGCAATCCAAGCATTCCAAATAAGCAACTGTGTGTTTTTCCGCAAATGGCCAAGATCACTCACAAGACATGATGAAAAGCCTGGGTTCGATACAAGAGGATCGCTACGTTCCAAAAAGTACTTATGGGCCCAAAACGGACACCGTATGCAAAAGTCACACTCAGATCTTCGATCGTCGACAATCCAACAGTTCCAAATAAGCAAGTGCTTTTTATTCCAAAAATGGCTAAAATCCATCATACGTCACGGCGAAGCTGTGAGTTCAATCCAAAAGGGTCGCTACACTTTCAAAAAGTACTTATAGGCCCAAAACGGACACCGTATGCAAAAGTGACACTCCGTTATTCGATTGCCGACAATCCAAGCATTCCAAATAAGCTACTGACTTTTCTTCCACAAATGTCCGAGATCACTCATACGACAAGAGGAAAAGGGTGGGTTCAACCCAAAAGGATCGCTACATTTCCAAAAAGTACTTATAGGCCCAAAACGGACACCGTATGCAAAAGTCACACTCAGTTCTTCGATCGCCGACAATCCAACCGTTCCAAATAAGCAAGTGCTTGTTCTTCTACAAATGATCAAAATCCATCATACATTATGATGAAACTATGAGTTCAATTCAAAAGGGTCGCTACATTTTCGAAACGTACTTATGGGCCCAAAACGAACACCGTATGCAAAAGTGACACTCAGTTCTTCGATCGCCGATAATCCAAGCATTCCAAATAAGCAAGTGCTTGTTCGTCCATAAATGGCCAAAATCCCTCATACGATGTGAGCAAAAGGGTGGTTAAATCCAAAAGGATTGCTACATTTCCGAAAACTACTTATGGGCCCAAACGGACACCGTATGCAAAAGTCTCACCCAGTTCTTCGAACGCCTACAATCCAAGCATTCCAAACAAGCAAGTACTTGTTCTTCCACAATGGACAGAAATCCCTCATACATCATGTTGAAAAGGGTGGGTTCAATCCAAAAGGATCGCTACATTTCCAAAAAGTACTTATGGGCCCAAAACGGACACCGTATGCAAAAGTCACACTCAGTTCTTCGATCGCCTACAATCCAAGCATTCCAAATAAGCAAGTGCTTGTTCTTCCACAAAGGACCGAAATCCCTCACACATCACACGGAAAAGGGTGGGTTCAATCCAAAAGTATCGCTACATTTCGAAAAAGTACTTATGGGCCCAAAACGGACACCGTATGCAAAAGCCACACTCAGTTCTTCGATCGCCGACAATCCAACCGTTCCAAATAAGCATGTGCTTGTTCTTCCACAAATGGCCAGAATCCATCATACATTATGATGAAACTGTGAGTTCAATTCAATAGGGTTGCTAAATTTTCGAAAAGTACTTATGGGCCCAAAACGGACACCGTATGCAAAAGTGACACTCAGTTTTTTCGATCGTCGACAATCAAAGCGTTCCAAATAAGCAACTGCGTGTTCTTCCACAAATGGCCGAGATCACTCATACGACATGATGAAAAGCGCGGGTTCAATCCAAGAGGATCGCTACATTTCCAAAAAGTACTTATGGGCCCAAAAAGGACACCGTAGGCAAAAGTCACACTCAGATCTTCGATCGCCGTCAATCCAACCGTTCCGAAGAAGCAAGTGCTTGTTATTCCAAAAATGGCCAAAATCCGTCATACGTCACGACGAAGCTGTGAGTTCAATTCAAAAGGGTCGCTACATTTTCGAAAATTACTTATGGGCCCAAAACGAGTACCGTATGCAAAAGTTACACTCAGTTCTTCAATCGTCGATAATCCAAGCATTCCAAACAAGCAAGTGCTTGTTCCTCCACAAAGGACAGAAATCCCTCATACATCATGTGGAAAAGGATGGGTTCAATCCAAAAGGATCGCTACATTTCCAAAAAGTACTTATGGGCCCAAAACGGACAACGTATGCAAAAGTCACACTCAGTTCTTCGATTGCCTACAATCCAAGCATTCCAAATAAGCAAGTGCTTGTTCTTCCACAAAGGACCGAAATCCCTCGTACATCACGTGGAAAAGGGTGGGTTCAATCCAAAAGGATCGCTACATTTCCAAAAAGTATTTATGGGCCCAAAACGGACACCGTATGCAAAAGTCACACTCAGTTCTTCGATCGCCGACAATCCAACCGTTCCAAATAAGCATGTGTTTGTTCTTCCACAAATGGCCAAAATCAATCATACATTGTGATGAAATTGTGAGTTCAATTCAAAAGGGTCGCTACATTTTCAAAACGTACTTATGGGCCCAAAACGGACACCATATGCAAAAGTGACACTCGGTTCTTCGATCGCCGATGATCCAAGCATTCCAAATAAGCAAGTGCTTGTTCATCCATAAACGACTAAAATCCCTCATACGATGCGAGCAAAAGGGTGGGTTAAATCGAAAAGGATCGCTACATTTTCGAAAAGTACTTATGGGCCCAAACGGACACCGTACGCAAAAGTCTCACCCAGTTTTTCGATCGCCTACAATCTAAGCATTCCAAACAAGCAAGTGCTTGTTCTTCCACAAAGGACAGAAATCCCTCATACATCATGTGGAAAAGGGTGGGTTCAATCCAAAAGGATCGCTACGTTTTCAAAAAGTACTTATGGGCCCAAACGGACACCGTACGCAAAAGTCTCACCCAGTTCTTCGATCGCCTAGAATCTAAGCATTCCAAACAAGCAAGTGCTTGTTCTTCCACAAAGGACCGAAATCCCTCATACATCACGTGGAAAAGGGTGGGTTCAATCCAAAAGGATCGCTACGTTTTCAAAAAGTACTTATGGGCCCAAACGGACACCGTACGCAAAAGTCTCACCCAGTTCTTCGATCGCCTACAATCCAAGCATTCCAAATAAGCAAGTACTTGTTCTTCCACAAAGGACCGAAACCCCTCATACATTACGCGAAAAAGGGTGGGTTCAATCCAAAAGGATCGCTACATTTCCAAAAAGTACTTATGGGCCCAAACGGACACCGTACGCAAAAGTCTCACCCAGTTCTTCGATCGCCTACAATCTAAGCATTCCAAACAAGCAAGTGCTTGTTCTTCCACAAAGGACAGAAATCCCTCATACATCATGTGGAAAAGGGTGGGTTCAATCCAAAAGGATCGCTACATTTTCAAAAAGTACTTATGGGCCCAAAACGGACACCGTATGCAAAAGTCACACTCAGTTCTTCGATCGCCTACAATCCAAGCATTCCAAATAAGCAAGTACTTGTTCTTCCACAAAGGACCGAAACCCCTCATACATTACGCGAAAAAGGGTGGGTTCAGTCCAAAAGGATCGTTACATTTCCAAAAAGTACTTATGGGCCCAAAACGGACACCGTATGCAAAAGTCACACTCAGTTCTTCGATCGCTGACAATCCAACCGTTCCAAATAAGCATGTGCTTGTTCTTCCAGAAATGGCCAAAATCCATCATACATTATGATGAAACTATGAGTTCAATTCAATAGGGTCGCTAAATTTTCGAAAAGTGCTTATGGGCCCAAAACGGACACCGTATGCAAAAGTGACACTCAGTTTTTTCGATCGGCGACAATCAAAGCTTTCCAAATAAGCAACTGCGTGTTCTTCCACAAATGGTCGAGATCACTCATACGACATGATGAAAAGCGTGGGTTCAATCCAAGAGAATCGCTACATTTCCAAAAAGTACTTATGGGCCCAAAATGGACACCGTATGCAAAAGTCACACTCAGATCTTCGATCGCCGTCAATCCAATCGTTCCAAAGAAGCAAGTGCTTGTTATTCCAAAAATGGCCAAAATTCGTCATACGTCACGACGAAGCTGTGAGTTCAATTCAAAAGGGTCGCTACATTTTCGAAAAGTACTTATGGGCCCAAAACGAACACCGTATGCAAAAGTTACACTCAGTTCTTCGATCGCCGACAATCCAAGCATTCCAAACAAGCAAGTGCTTGTTCATCCAGAAATGATCAAAATCTCTCATACGATGTGAGCAAAAGGGTGGGTTAAATGCAAAAGATCGCTACATTTCCGAAAAGTACTTATGGGCCCAAAATGGACACCGTATGCAAAAGTCACACTAAGTTCTTCGATCGCCGACAATCCAAGCATTCCAAATAAGCAAGTGCTTGTTCTTCCACAAAGGACCGAAATCCCTCATACATCACGCGAAAAATGGTGGGTTCAATCTAAAAGATCGCTACATTTCCGAAAAGTACTTATGGGCCCAAAACGGACACCGTGTGCAAAAGTGTCACTCAGTTCTTCGATCACCGACAATCCAAGCATTCCAAATAAGCAACTGCGTGTTTTTCCACAAATGGCCGAGATCACTCACACGACATGATGAAAAGACTGGGTTCGATCCAAGATCGCTACGTTTCCAAAAACTACTTATGGGCCCAAAACGGACACCGTATGCAAAAGT